>NC_062224.1:30423796-30723796 GCF_902686445.1 Sciurus carolinensis
AGAGAGAGAGAGAGAGAGAGAGAGAGAGAGAAGGAAGAGAGGGGAAAGCACAAAAGAGGACTCAGATTTACATAACTCAATTTTGGAGATGATATCCATGACTTTTGCCAATTTCTGTTTCTTGGAACTCAGATGCTGGGTTTGATCCACCTAGAAGAGAGGACTAGAGGTCTTAGGCACCAGAAGTGCCTGGGATTTCTGAGGGGTCACCACATCATACAATAAGAGGCACATAATCCAATTTTACATCTCATGGGAAGCATTGGAAGCTCTTTTTCCACAGGAAATGATTTCAGGGTCTGCCACTTCAACTTTCTATGCAGAGATGAGAAATCCAATGAAGAAGGAAGGGACTTTCCCTAGTTCTCCCTGTGGCACTCAGGTCTGGGTTGAATTATATGTCATTCTTTTTCTCTCCACTTCTTGGTATTGTTCCATCTCTAAGTTTGTGCATTAGCAACATGTGATTCTAGCCTTAAGGCATAGCCAGTAACATAAATACCAGATGACAACCTAAGAAATAAATGCTATAATGATTTCCAGGGAACATTTGGGAGAATAGGGAGGCCCTAAGAGGCACATAAGTTGTCCAGGGTCACACACCTGAAAGAATGAAGGAGCAGGTATGAACCCAACTCTGTGTCCCCAAGTCTGGGGATGTAGAGTGATGGTCCACCCCATCTTGCTTGGGGATGGTGGGTCAGGGTGCTTTTGTAATTGTCCAGCTGTGCACTTATCTTAGGAGAGGGGTGCAGTTAGCCTCCCAGGAGGGCTTTGAGGAGGGCTTGTTTGAGGAAGAGACTCAGGTAAGGAGATCCAGGAAATGACCTCATATTCCTGATAATAAACCAATACAACTTGGAACCCTGGTAGCCAAGTACACACATTCAATATCCAGTCCCAACCAGATCCTTTTAAAGAAACCAAGAGAGAATGTGATATTCTTATGCAGTCTACCAACATACCAGCTCAGGTGTCAGAAAAAGTTGAAGCGGGACCTTATCCACGTCTGGAGATACTGGGTCAGTCCTTGACCTTGATTCTTCTGGTGGTTTTCCTCAAGAAGTTCAGAGGTGACACAGGGCATCAAAGGGAAGGTCAGCATAGGATATTCCACACTCTCTGATCCCCACATGGATAGTTCCAGATCCTCTCCAGGGGCATGGTGTTTATGTATGTGTGTTTGCATGTGCACATGTGTGCATACAAACATGAGATCACACAGGTGTGAGGAGACCACCTGCTTCCCAGATTATGAGGATTATTTCTGTTTTCTTACCTCCTACAGCCAGATGCATAGACAATAGCACTGCCCAAATTCTGAATGGAGAGTCACAGTGAGCAGCCTTGGCTGCAGCATCCCATGGAAGTTCATGTGTGGATGTGATCACAGATGTGGTGGAAGTTAAAGAGGAGGAGATGATCTCAGAGATCCCCCAGCATCCAGTGGAGGTGGATTCAGGGTGGGAAATATGATACCAGAAAGACAATGTCTTGAAGGGAATGATATTCAGTCATTTTCTGCTGACCATAAAGGGATTTGAACACAGCACATGTATATCCCTGACACTTAGCAGCTGGCAGAATCAGCCAAGGGTACACTGAGCATGTCACCAATGTCCTTGGTGCTGATAGGGTGGCTGCCCCTGAGCTCTTCATAAGATAGGGAGTAGGGGGTGTCATTGGTCCTGGTTATATGCTAGGACCTAGCAGCCACCTGGGAGCATCAGTTTTGCAGTCACACTGCTGCATGAGTGGTGCTTTGGGTGGACACCATGGTGGGCACTTTCATCAGCAAGGTGAGGAATACTAGGGTAGATCTTGGGACTATCAAGGTCCCTGATATATTAAGTGCTCCTTGATTAAGTCCTTGCAACTTCTTGTTCCCATATCACAAAAAGTACTTCTGCTACCAGTGGCTCACAGAGGTTAGAATGGCCTGTCTTCTGGTGGATGTTTGTTATGGTTTAAATGTAAGGTATCTCCCAAAGCTAGCATCTGAGACAATAAAAGAATGCTCAGAGGTGAAATGATTGTGTTATGAGAGCCTTAACCCACCATAGGGATTAAAGGAGTTGTAACTGAAGGCAGTAGGATGTGGCTGGAAGAGGTAGGTCATTGAAGACATGCCTTTGGGGTATATATTTTGTATCTGGAAAGTGGTATTTCTCTCTCTCTCTTTCTTTCTGAATTATGATCATCATATGAACTGCTTCCTTCCACATACACTTTGGTTGTGATGTTCTACCTCACCTGGAGCTCCAAGGAATGGAGCTGGCTGTCTATGGATTAAGACATCTGAAACCATGACCTCTTTTAGTCTAAGCAGTAAAAAAGCTGTCTAAAACAGTATTTCCCTACAGCAGGAGAAGTTCAGGTAAAACAGGAGTCTGGAATGAGCTGGGATGGTGTGGTGAAAATTGCCAAGGCAGCCTGGTGAACTTTGATTTTAAGTGCTTAGCCACCAGTCAGATGGAACCTGGGAAAGGTGGACCTGTGACTCTTCCATTCTTGAAATCAATGAGATGATGCTTTTGGTAATATCAGGTTACCCTACTTCATGCTTGGGGGATTAAGCTAGACCCTGGTTGTCATATGGGTAAGGGCCACTTCTAGTGCATAGTAGGATTCATGACAGAACACATTGGCTTATAAAACTTCATTCCTGAGGAGAGTAATAGAGGGATGATCAACTGTGCTCATGAGTGATCTACAGACCAATGAGAGACATCCAGAGATAGCAGATTAATGGCTGTCAGGGTTGGGTGTGGGAGTTTGGAGTGATTGCCTAAAGGACATAGGGCATCTGTTTGTGGTGATTAAATGTTCTGCAACTAGATAATGGTTATGATTGCATAGCACCAGGCATGGACTTCATGCCTCCAATTAAAGTTAGTAAATTCTTAACTTTTAAAATTTAATGCTTAAAGTACACAACACAATAAATAAAATGATTAAAAATAAAAAGATAATGTATCAGGGAGAACAAGGAATATTTTGACAATGGAGCAGGTACAGATTGGAGCTCAGGAGTTGGCATCAAGTTATCTGTCACAGCAGGCTACAGCTCTCCAGACTGGCACAGACTCTTCTGTGCAGTTGGTCAGAGTTGGTTCAAGTTCTAGAGCAGCAGAAATGTCTGGCACTAGACTTTATAGGTGGAGTCCTTTCTAGCAGGGATGCCCAAGAACAGACAAAATTGCACCTTCATGGGGGATGAAAAATCCAGTGCCAGAACTAGCTCTTCCCTGTGGTTGCTGCAGAGTGAGATCTAGGTTCTGATTTGCAGCTAGAAATGGTTGTGAATTAGCCCTATGGCCACTGATAGTGGGTACCACATTCAATGCCTCTAGCTTTGTCACTGCTTCTCTAGCTGAATCTAGTTCTTGAGATTTTTCCAAAGCTGATGCTGGAAATAGAGTTGATAGCAATGTAGTTGATACCCTTGAATAGTACAATTTAAAATGATTGCAAGGTTAAATTTTAATTTATGTAAAATTTTAAGCATAAAATGAAAATCTACAAAGAATATGGAAGAGGAAATTTAAAATAAATAGCTGCCAGCTAAGAATATACATAAGACCATGGCACTTGAGTTGGCCCTGATTATAGCTCAGGAGATGGAGTTGAAGTTAGCTCTAGGCTGGTACTCTGGAGGATGCTGGAGCCACTGGGGTTCTGCATGTGAAATTAGAACAGAAGATATTATATGGGAAAGTGCTGGGATTGCTCTATTTCAGACAAGTTCTGGAGCAGTACTACAGCTATCTTCTCTGGGAATGATACACACTTTCCATGGTACCAGAAAGGGCACAAGACCTAGTGATGGAGGTGCCCTCAATTCTGGCACTGGAGATACCTCTATTTATGCAACTGGTTCTAGTGCTCACTCAAGAACTAGTACCAATTTTTTTTTCTATAGGAGGCTCCAGTTTAAAGCCTCACTATGGCTTGTAGGTGTGGTGCTGTCCCACCTTTAGGCTGTGAACTTCGAGGCAAGGAACATATCGGAGGCTCACAATTTTTTCCCCAACATACAACATTTAACAGTAGACAGGTGCTTGATGTGTGAATGAATGAAAGTATCAATGGATGAACTCAAGATGTCTTTGTGTCTGAGACTTCTTATGTGTAAAATAACAGCACTTGCCATGTAGGGTTTTTTGGGAGGGTCAGACAGTAACAGAGTCTTCTGTATGCCATAATCTGTTCTAGAGGCTTGGGAATATATCACTGCATGTTAATAGCCCCCCCCTCAAGAATATGACTCAAGCAGGTGTTAAAACGTGAAGCAGATCACAGGCACATACCCTGAGCTCAGCAGGGAGCAGGTGTCTGAATGGACAGGTCAGAAAAAATTAAAGTCCATCAATATAGGACAAGTCTAGGTAGGCTTGTGGAGAATGTGATCTGAGATCATGCTCTGAATGACAATGCTACTCATGATCTTCCTTGGTTTTCTCATTATTGGTCCTCAGTTTCCTCATTGTAAATGTGTATGTAAGGAAATTCTTCCTTCATTCTTATGAAGTTGGTTTGGATATCATAGACAAAGATCTCCTCTGTGGTTTTTCCCTGGGGTTTTTTCATGGTAGGGGTTCTGGTCCAAATCTAAGGGGTGTTGAAGACCCAGAACATGAGGGTGTGCTGCTAATGTGACTTCTTGTAGTGCTAGCAAATGAGTTCTGTTTGTCTGAGACTCAGACCAGTACAGCCAAACAATTAAGGCCAAGCAGAGATCTTTCTACATGGGCACATAAAGGTTTTCCTCTTTTCACTGTTTTTAAAATTTCTCCCTCAACTGCATTGTATTTCATCATATGGATGGTCATATTTCATGTAAACAGACATCTACATGAGGAAATTTCATAAGTAACCCTGTCTAAATGTCAAATGTAGAGGTAATCCTATAGGCTGAATTCATTCACCTGGTGTTGCTAACTCAAAGGGTAAATGCAATTATAATATTCACAGATGTAAATATTGAAGGTGGTTCCATTGTGGGGGCAACTTTTATTCTGTCAGAAGTGAATATTCTTGCCCGGACAAGAGTTCATAAATCAGGAGTAGAATGCTTTCTTAGCATAGGTGAGACCCTGGGCTCATTCAACCATACGGCAAAATATCAATTTATCTATCCTAACATTTATCTGTTTATTTTATTTTTTCCATTTCAACTTTTCTTGTTCCAATTATTCAGATTCAACAAGTTGTCAGGTCCCCTATTACATATCACACTGTATTCTAGAATAGTCTGTTGTGAATAAGGAAAATCCCTGATCCAAAGGAATTTACATTCTAATGGAAGTAGACCAACAGTTAAAATATATATAATATATTATAATCTGTATTATATATAACTAATATCTATTTATATATAATAATATATAAATATGTAATATATTTATATAATATATATTTATATATAAAAATAATATATAATAAATATAAATATATAATATACATATTATATATTAAGAAATATATCTGTCTTTATGCTCTTGTTTTATTTGCTGTGTTATAAGCTTTTTAATTTGATGGCAATCCCTCTTATTGATTTTAATTTTATTTGTTACTACTTTAGGAGTCTTTTTAAGGAAGTTGGTTCCTGGGCCAACATGCTAAAGTGTTGGGTCTACATTTTCTTCTAGTAGTTGCGGTGTTTCTGGTCTAATTCCTTGTCTTAGATTCATTTTGAGTTGCCTTTGGTGCAGGGTGAGGAGAGAAGGGTTAAATTATCCTTCCCATTATGTATTTTCAGTTTTCCCACCACACTTTTGTTAAAGCTATCTTTTCTCCAAAGTGTGTTTTGGCACTTGTCTAGTATCAGATAACTGTACTTATGTGGATTTTTCTCTGTGCCTTTATCTATCCTATTGGTTTTGATGCTGTTTTGTGCCAGTACCATCCTGTTTTTATTATTATAACTTTGTATTTAATTTCAGGTCTGATATGTGAAGTCTCCTTGTTTCACTCTTATCACTAAGAATTGTTTTGAATATTCTAGGTCTCTTATTTTTCCAAATGAATTTCATGACTGCTTTTTCTACTTCGGTAAAGAATGTCATTGGAATTTTGATGGGGATGTGTTGAATCTGTATAATACTTTCTGTAGTATGGCCATTTTGACTATGTTAATTCTGCCTATCCAAGATGAGAGGCCTTTTCCATCTTTCTAAGGTTTTCTTCAATTTCCTTTAGTGTTCTATAGTTTTCACTACAGAAAGCAATATGGAGATTCCTCAAAAAACTAGGAATGGAACCACCATAGGACCCAGCCATATCCTCAGAATATATTCAAAAGATTTAAAGGCAGCATACTACAGTGATGCCGTCACATCAACATTTATAGCAGGACACTTCACAATAACAAGATATAGAACCAACCTAATGCCATTCAGCAGATGAATGAATAAAGAAAATGTAGTGGTATATATACACAATGGATGTTACTCAGCCATAAAAGAATGAACTTATGGTATTTATAGCATTTGCAGTAAATGGATGGAACTGGAGACTATCATGCTAAGTGAAATGTCAGTCCTAAAAGTCAAAGGTCAAATGTTTTCTCTGATATCCAGAAGGTAATCCAAAAAGAAAGAGAGTGAGGAGGGGAGAAAAGTAAGAGAGGGGGAAGGGAGAAAAAGTTGGAGAGGGAATTTCATCAAAATAGAGGAAACATCAGTAGAGTAGATGAAGGGAATTTAGGAGGAGGAAGAAGTGATTGGAAAAGGGAAGAACTGTGGAATGAATCTGACTGACCTTTCCTATGTGCATGCATGGATGTGGCATGGTGGGTCCCAGCACTGGGTTAACCACAGGAGACTAATTAAAAACAAACAACATAAACTGAAAATGGATTAAAGAGGAATTAATGGAGTTGAGGAAGGAAGGGAAAGGGAAGTGTGGGTGTTCTGAATTGGAGTAGGTTGCTCTTTTGTGATTATGTCAGGGTATATCCTGGTGTTGTATGTAACTAAAAATAACAAAACAGTAAAATAAAAAACAAAAGAGTTAATTTAATCCTATGTCAATTATATCTCAAAAAGCTGTTACTTAAAAGATATATATCTGGTAGTTATATATGCTGTGAAAAAAGATATTGCAGGGAAACATGACATAACAGTTGAAGTTTTAAGTAACCTTTGTTTATCTCCCTGGTTTAATTTTACTTTGTATTGTTTTATTCTCCCCCTTTCCATTGTTTCCTCAGGAGTGGAATGAAAGAATAAGATTTATTCAAGTGAGAAGAAAGAGGACAGAGCTCCCATAAGGTGAGAAGTGACCTAATAAGGGTTTCCCTAGAAATAAATTTTTTAAAGCTGTTGTTGTAATTTCCCTAACAGTTACTGATTTTGTAGTAATGTTACTTTTCATAAAGTATTCATATTATTGCTTTTTAGTCCCTATGCTTCTAAGGATTTGAGTTAATAAAGTAAAAGTGAGAATTTAATTAATATAAATGTCAATAGAGTGTATTAGGTTTAGATATTTAATAAATGCTTATTGAATGAAATTTAAGCATATGTAGGGTTAAATTCCATAAACCTACATGGTGTTTTACAACAAAAGGATAAGAAATGCAGAAAAGTTTTATGTATTTCTTTATTTTTGGTATGTTTGTGTGGTACTGGGGATTGACCCATAGCCTCTTTACCACTGAGACACACCTCCATCCCTTTTTATTTTATTTTGAGTCAGGGTGTCTCTAAGTTGCAGAGGCTAGCCTCTGACTTGTGATACTCCTGCCTCAGACTCCCAAGTAGCTGAGGTGACACATGTGTGCACCTTTCTTCATTTTGTTTTATTATGATGCAGTTCATTAAAGTTGTGATTATAATTTAATACCAGAAAGTAAATATTTGACTCAACTCAAATATTTGTGTTAAAGATAAAAAGAGATTCTGTGTGAATAACTAATTAGGTAACATTGAAATGTGCTTTTTATTTTTAAATCAGGATGTTTAATCTGTATTTCACAATTCTAGGATCAAAATGTTCATATGTTTGCATTTAAAACCATGATATTACATTTTTACTAATTGGTGCAGATGTAGCCTCTGATACTTTTAGCATCCTTTGTGTTTAACACTGCATTGACAGGCCTTAAAACCTCTCTGGAAGATAATCACGTGACTACACAATGTGATTTTCTCTTATTTCAAGTACGTAGTAGATTTTCACAGGATATGTGTTCATCTTCAACTACTTGAAACAACATCAGGGTGGAACAAACTACTTAGCTTTCCAAGCAGGACTAGTTTTTGAAAACCTACAGAACAGGAGAAGCAGGTGCTGTCAATCATATCTGTTGGATAAATGGGGTGACAGCCGGTAGTCAGGAATAGGCAGGCTTTGGGAATATAGATTTGCACAGAGAAAAATAATACTTTCTTCTCTGAATTATTAAAATAAATAGCCATGTGGGTTTGTTTTTACCTGCCACAATTCTGTTCCTCATCCTCCCCCCTTTTTTTGGGGGGGGTGTCATTTTTCAGGTTTTTCTTTCTTTTTTTTTTTTTTTTTTTTTTTTTTTAAAGTGGAGATTGACGTCAAGGGTACTGTTTTTTTTTTTTTTCCCTGAGACACAGTCTAACTAAGTTGCTGTGTCTGACCTTGAGATTGACATCCTCCTACTTCTGCCTCCTGAGTAACTGGGATTACAGTCATACACCACCATGCCTAGCACTTTTGTTTACTTGACATCATTCTTTTATTTTTCATGTGAAATTTCTTGTGTGTATATTCCTCCTGAATCTTTTTCTCATTTGTAGTACTAACATAGTCAAAAGACTTTTCTATGGTGATAATTAATTTAAAAATCATTTTGGTATCTCAGAAATCCATCCATTCTAGAACTTGATTCATAGGCTCAGGATTTGAATTCTACACTTCATATCTGGGTTATGTCTCTAGGATTCTATACCTATTTTGTCAAGGAATTTCAATTTGCTATTTTGGGAATTTGCCAACTCATTTGTCTGGATTTTCATAACTAGTATTACCACTATCAACCTGATATGGCTCCTTCCCTAAAAGACAAGAGTGATTCAACACAAAATATAACCCCTGTGACTTTTAGGGGAATGCTTTTTAGGTAAATGCATGGGGTACATATATTCTATCATAAAAACTGCATTAATGAAATTTATTTAGATAGTTCAGTTGCTAATTTCCTTTATCTATAATCTCTCTTTACATGGAATACCTTAGACCATATTTTCCATAATGTAAATTTCCCTTAAAATACATTTTATTTTTAAATCTAGTAAACCTCTTCTGTTAATTCTTTGTGCTTACTAATATCCACAGGGTTGGAGTCTCACCTTTGGTGTCAATGATGACTGTATTGCAGTGGCGTAAAGTTCCCTCTTGCTGTTCAGTTGTTACAGGTTCAAGATAGTTAGACATTATGAAATGCTTCAACCTCTCCAAGTTGTCCATAAATATTATTTATTAAATAACTAACTTTGGAGACTATGGAACATGCCTGTACTAAGAATTACTTCATCTTATGTTTGTCTTTCAGCTCACTTAAAATAAGTTATGCCATCCAACACATAAAAAGTACCTAGTCTAAAACTCCTGAACTTTCAAATGAAGTCAGAAATTTAGGAGGAAATAAAACTTTGAATAAGAAATGGGGTTGCTCAAACATGAGGTTTCTTAGTTTATTTTGCTGACACTCCAATTCCACATAGAGTCAAGAATGAAGGGAGGCGTTGGGGGTACTGGAGATAAAAAGCAAGTCACATTGATGGCTTGCTCAAAGCACAGAGGTGGACATGGATATGGCAGGTCCCTCTTACCCAGACATGCTCATAGTGGAGAAAGAATATGCTGGTGTGTATACTTGCTTGACCAGCCATCTCATCTCCAACCCTGCCCTGTTTCAGTCAACTCCTCTTTCTTGCCCCATGCCATGACTAACACTATCTGTTATGGAGGCAGACATCTTGGATTTGAAACAGGTGTGTGTCATTAGGTGCTTGCTTGACCTCTCTGTTTCATGTTCCTCCTCTGTAAAGTGGGACAATAAATTCAAAAGAACTAAAATCAGCATACTATAGTGATATAGCCACATCAACATTTTTAGAAGCACAATTCACAAGAGTCAAATTATGATCCAGCCCAGATGCCTGCCAACAGATGAATGGATTATACACAATGGAGTTTTACTCAGCCATTAAGAAGAATGAAAAAAAAAAGGAAGAAGAATGAAGCCATGGCATTTACCAGTAAAGTGATAGAACTGGGAATATCATGCTGAGTGCTATAAACTAGACTCAGAAAGTCAAGGGTTGAATGTTTTCTCTGACATGCAAAAGCTAGACCAAATAAGAGGGGAAAATACAAAGGGAGATTCCATGAAAATAGAAAAGAGATAAACAGAGTTGAGGAAGGAGATTTCAGGGGAGGGAGGAGGGTTGGGAAATGGGAGAATTGGTAGCATACATTTGATCAAATTATCCTATGTGCATATATGAATATAACACAGTGAATTTCACCTTTATGTATACCTACAAAGCATTAATTTAAAAACTTATACTTCAGAAAAGTTCTAAAATGTAAAGAGTTTATTTGGATTGTAGTAACCTATTGGTTGTTCATATATTCAAATAAAATGGTCTACAAACTATTTTTTCAAACAAAAATAAATAAAAACCTATAAATAAATTTTTAAAAACCTCATAGTGAGCAAGTTTACTAACTCCTAGAAAGTTAAGGAGTAAGTGTGAATTGTCTAATAAAAATATAGTAAGTGTGAAGTGTCTAATAGCTGACAGGGAATTACTGTTCTTATGCATGGAACTCAAAACTCTTCACAAAAACACAACTTTGCACCTGGCAGATGCAGAAAAGCACAAATACCCCTACTGAAATCCACAGGCTCACACAGTCACAGGGATGGGAAGTGGGGTGATATTGGCTCATCCTGCAGGAGAACACTCATCAATCCGGATGGACCCCATCCTTTCTCCATCCCAACTGGGGTCCTGAGCTGAAGATTGTGCCCAGTGATATGGGTGCCTGTCTGGCACCCTCAGGGTCTCCCTCCTGTGCTTCTCACTTGGGGAGAGGGCCATGGCTTCACCCCATTCCCCCACAATCCAGCACAGTTCTTTAGCACCCCCAGCTGGAGCCTGCACCCGTCTGATGCACCTGGCCTTTTGAATTGACCAAGTGGTGGTGACTGCAGGAGTCTCTCAAGTCCCAAGTCAGGAGAGCACCTACTGGTAGACTCCAGTGTGCAGCTGGGTAGCATGGAAGGTTGGTAGCTTGGTGGTCCTGGTGTGGACAGGGTGTAGGGTTGGAGACTCTGTGGCTTCTCACTGCCCAATGTAATCTGACTGGCAGACCATTGAACTGCCAGACTGCTTCAGGGCAAATACTAAGTGAACTCCAGGCCAAGTGGGGCCCCAGGGACTGGGATCTGCAGCACTGGGTGAATAGGCCATAGAGGGATAGCAGCTCTGACAACACCATGGCTCTGGCTAGGTGACCCAGTCAGTCAGCTAGGGCAGCTCAGCAGGCTGTGGAAAATGCAGCTGCTGTAGCCCAGATGCAGTAGCAGGCAGGGTGAGCATGAGACCAGGAGGATTTAGGGCTCAAGGCAAGATACACAGCTCCAGTCCCAGCCAGAATCAGTTGTGCTGGTGGTGAAGGAACTCTCAGGCTGCAAAGACCTGGCCTTCACCCTGGCTATCTTCCATCCAACTCTGGCAGCACTGCTGCTTTTGTTAATGCAACTAACTGGTGCCATTGCCCAAAGCAGCAGCCCAGTCCAAGTCCCTAGCTGTCCACCTAGGAAGCAGGGTATGGGATACTGTTGGTTCTGTCAGTCTATCTTTACATGTCTACCTTAGCATGTACAAAGCCATGCTTGCACTGAGAACTTCTGACCTTCTGGCAGTTCTGAGACTCCATTGTAATGCCTGGAATTTCCACATTCTGCTGCAGAAAGGTGAGCCATGCATCAAGGTGGAGTGTAGCACCAGCCACATGCTGCTCTAGTACACAAACTGTGGGGTAAGCAAGGACTGATTGATCCACCACTGCCATCACAGACAGCGGTTTATGCCCAATGAGTTTCAGTTCATCAGCAGTTGTGAGATGACCAAGGAGTGGAAGCTCACCATTGATAACAGAGGTGAGGTGAGGCCATGAGGGTGCCAGTAGAAGTTCAAGCAGTGTCCTTTGCTCTCCTTCATTCCACAGAGCCCAGGTTTAGGAGACCTTCACTTGCCACAGAGAAAACTTGGTCCTGAGTCAGAGGTGGTACTGCACCTCCAGGGCTGATGCACAGACACCGTGTTGCCTGCCTGCATGTGTTCTCCTTTGTGGACACAGCAGATACCCCTCACATCCTCCCAGATTGGTCCACAGGGTCCTGGGTTCCTGTGCTATGAATGTATGGTTGACTCCCTCCACTTGGAAGGTTTTTGTTTTGTTTTGTTTAGTTTTGCTAGGCCCCTGGTTTTGAGGTTTACAAGAACTCAGGAGAGAGGGTGACTTGGAGGGATCCACTCTTCTTCAGACTTGAAGCTAAAATTTTCTCACAGTTGAGGGGCTTTTGTGCTACCAGATTGCAAATGTGGGCTAACGGAGGCTGTGCCAGTAGGAATGGCAGCTGGCCAGAGGTGCCTAGAGCCAAAGCTTTGGTGTGGTGGTAGGTAGAAGTTAGTAATGAGAAGTGGAATGCAAACCAGTAAAATGTCAAGGTCACAGGTTTTCTTTAAGTTACTTTTCAAGTTTTCTTTAAATCACTTTTAAGGCAAATGAGTAATCAGAAAAATTTTAGAAAATCAACAGGTGTGCATAAATAGGTGAGAATAAACAAATGGGAACAAAGGTAACCAAATAGAAATATGTCAAGAAAATATCAATGATCTCTGCAAAATGGGACTAGCTCTTGATAGGGTCAATTGATGTCAGTGTAAAGCTAGGAATCATAGTTATATATTTCTCAATATATTTCAGAAGAGAAATTTCTTTGGTAGTGCAGGTGCACTATAGTAAATTTTGTCTGACTTGTGGCCCCCAATAACCATACTAACATAAGATTGACTGTAGATGAAGCCCCCCTGAATAGGATGGCCCCCATCCCAGTTTCTAAGAGGACTTCTTGAGTCAAAGTCTCCACTACCTGAAGTGAAGGAAGAGTTTATTACCTGATTGGCAAAAAGTGCTGAAGTGGACCCCAGCAAGTTCTCAAGGCAAACATTAAACAGTAATACATTTGGAAACAGCACTGTTTCCTTTTGCTCTCTGCTTGGAGATGACCTACTCTCTTGAGAGTGCTCTTTGCTTTCAGTTTACTTTGTTTTTGCTTTGCTTTCACTTACACTACCTTTTTAAAAATTTGTTCCTTTTATTTTT
Organism: Sciurus carolinensis; assembly: GCF_902686445.1. NCBI lineage: Eukaryota > Metazoa > Chordata > Mammalia > Rodentia > Sciuridae > Sciurus > Sciurus carolinensis. The sequence continues at coordinate 30,437,177 of NC_062224.1, forward strand.
ATTTATTTTTTTATTTTCTAATAAGACTAAATTTATTCAATAACCTAGGAAATGTTTTGATTATAAGTATCCAACAGTATAAAAAGTACAAAACAGATCTGTAGATTTCTAATATATTAATACAAAGTGCATGACTACATACAGTACATCCTACAGGCAAAGAAAGGTGGAAGGGGAAAAAGAAGACTGTGGTTGAGGTCTAGTAATAAATAAATAAATACAAAAGTAGAGATGATCCATATTATAGTATATTCTACCATCAATACTGCAGCCAAAATGTACAAAAAAAAAATTTCAAAATAACTCAGGAGGGTGATAATGGCTGGATTCTTGTAATACACCTCAAAGGTTATGGGAGAGCCGACCCAAATCACTGTGTAGTCTGTGCATAAGGTGCCTTCTAGCATGTAGGTATTTTCTCAAAAGGAAGAAATAATAAAATAAGTTTAGACTAAGAACTATAAAACTATAGGGTACTCATAAAAAGTGGCTCACTTCTAATTGTGACGTTATCCAATTTTTAAAATTCAGCACTGAGTCATGTTATTATAAGGCAGGCAAATATTCCACCCTCATGTATAAAAAGTTTGAACTGCTGCTATTTTTCTTTCTGAACTTTTAGGAAAGAAGCAATAAGAATACTTTTGTTTGGGTTCGAGTGAGAGGCTTTTAATAAGTATTTTAGAATTGAAAAGTTCCACATTCAGCAAATCTCAATGTTCAGAAAGCCTGACTAAAAGAAGCCAAACCAACACTAACCCCCTTAGCATGAACACACTTTTTTCCTTAGTAAATTTTACTTTAAATAATGACAAAAAAAAAAAAAACCCAAAGTCCCTACAAGTTAAAACAAGTCAAACACCTACTCTATGTAGATAAAACCTTCACAAAGGTCAACTGAAGTAATCCAGAGCTAAAACTGAATTGTGCAGATTTCAATAAAGTCACCAGTCATGTAACACAAATAAAGTCAATTATTTACACTCTCAGGAGCTCTCTAAGCAGTGTGCCCAAGAAGCATTAACCTGTTTTGCCATCCTGAAGACTTGCATACAGTTAAACATTTTTAAGAGTGTGTTTTCCACCATGTGGTAATGCTTTGGTACTATTCATATAGTATCTCATCTATCCCACGTACTTGACACTTCCCCAAGAGGAGCTTTGATTCTGCTTGAGAAGTTTCACATAAATTAAAATCTTTAACAAATACTAATATGAAGGAAGGTGACACAGGATACAACATACTGTCAAGCTTCTGTGTATTTAGAAAGTACTTCCTTCTTCAAGGTACTTGCACCAAAAAGCTCAGTCTGTCCTACTTATTCATCAGTAGTACAGGTTTGAATCATTAGAAAGTTGGCAAGACCTTAATATTTCAAAATTATTAACAACTACCTCTAGGGGCAGGACATGTTATTGAGTTATGACAAATCTACTAACATGAGGGAAAACAAGTGTAGCCAGTCATCTTTTAAAAATGCCCCAGTCACTGCTTCTCAATATAGAAAGACTAAAAACTACATATGGTTTATGATACAACAAATCCCATCTCTGTCCCCTGAAATTCCCCTAATTTCATTCATTAGAAGGGGATTATTAAAAAAAAAAGACTTAAAGAGCACTTTACAGCAGCATTCAGCTTTCCTATGAAATACTCAACATCTTAAATATTGTGTACACTTCTTTTTTCTTTTAGTAAGCTAGACACTGGCTTCAGAGTTTGTGGGAATGGAAGAAAAATAACCCATTCAAAACTATTCTAGAAAATGTCTTTTGGCATAATAGCAGGTATCCAAGTTAAAAATAGGAAGGTCAGTTTGTTGCTTTGTGGTCTTTTCAAAATTTAAATCATTTCTGTTCCCCTTCTACATAAACCTCAGTCAACACTCTTGAGTGGAGATGGGCAGAGGCTCTGGCTCCTGCTCCTCTGGCTTCTCTGCAGCTGTCTTCCTTTTGCTGCAGCAAGACTTGAACAGATGTGTGTCAATGAAGACTTCTCCAAAACGGTCTTATATATAGATAATCCCACAACATATTTTCTGACTTTTCCAGTACGTAAGATCTAAAAAGGAAAAAAACTGGTGTTCTGTTACAGCCAGAAGCCATTTCTGTATCTGAACCATCATCTGACTGATTACTATAACAAGGAGACTGAGCTGGGGAGGCACTTGAGGTGGTACTGTGAGCATCAGAATTGTGACGTTTAAATTCCTTCTGCAGTTTACTGATCTGGTTGCTATTTATCCTGTTTCCAGATAGAGTTTTTACTTTCTTTGATTTCAAAGTAGTCTTTAGACTAGGCCCTGCCCTTGCATCTACCACATGATTCCAGGTTTTTTTTTTTTTTTTTTTTTGATCCTGCTGGTAACTTTTTCCATCTTTTCAGGAGCAGAACACAGGCATTGCAGATGTCTCCTGAATGAGTCTCATGCAAGCCAAAACAGCTCTGGAAGTCCTTTTCATATCGTTTACCGTCAGTGAATCAAGAACTGGAGGACTTAGCTCTGCAAATACAGCAACCATCTATACTTCGGTATATCTTTGGCTTGTGAAAACCAAACATCTTTTCTTCTGGGCAATAGTCTCCCAGACGCAGACTCCCGCGCCACCAGTGACGGCCCGACAAGTCCGGCCCTAGCTCTCTCCCACCCTCGCTGGCCTCGGTCCCCCGATCCGGAGCCGGACTCCGTCGCCTAACCTGAGCGCCTGGAGCAGGGAAGCACGCAGCCTCCCTGCGCACCAGCATGGCACCTAGCACCTAAAATTTGTTTCTTTTAGATATACATGACAGTAGAGTGAATTTTGACATATTAGGGGGATCTAAGATGGCGGACTAGAGGGAGGATGCATTCCTTATTGCTCTGTAACTCAGGTTTCAAGAACACAAGGAGCAGTCTCTTCGGGAGAGAAGACCTCCAGGTGAGCATAGGAGTAGTGTCTTCTGCAGTGGTGTAGGCAATAGCTGAGCTCTGGAAAAAGGCCTCTAGGCATGGTAGCAGAGGCATTGGGGATAGTAGCATTGGGGGTAGCATTGTCATTGGTGTAGACTGCCGCTGCACCCAAAGAAAAGACCTCTGGGCAATGGCAGTGGTGTTTGCGGTAGGTACATTTTCCACCAAGAATTTAAAAGAAAAATGTGACATTTCAATATCAGGTACAGAGGATATAACATTATATATAAGGAAGAATGCTAATAATGTGAGTTCACTAATGCATCAAAAGAAGAGATATCTGCAACATTTTTAAAAGAAAAAAAAACCTGATCAGGAAGTCACAAGGGCAAGTAATTGACACTTAAAGTACTTAGGCATTATAAAGTCTGCAGATAACATAATGAGAGACAGCTATTAGATGTCACCCTGGGGCCTGGACTCCCATCTCAAGGACCTAGGAGATTGTAGTGACACTTGGGGGAGAATCTGTGTGAGCCAACCACTTAAAACTAGCAAAACAGTACAGGATTATAACTTTGGAAAAAGAAGTCCTTGAAACATAGCAGATTAAGGGGAATACATTAGGGCAGAATTGCAAATTCCAGCAGATTGATCTTCATTTTGTGTGGAGCCTTGGTTGACCCTTGAAGCCAGCATCCCCACTTTGTGTGTACTTTTGCATGAAACAAGGTTTTGATCAATTTGGATACCTGTCAGCTCTTCAGCACATAATCTCTTGCAGTGAAGTAAGGTATCATACATCTGATTGTAACAGTTATCTTGCTAGTTCAGAGGCTCTGTGTTTTAGTGCCTCATAAGTTAGCTGAACTTGTTTTTCAAAGGTGTGTATTTATTTGGTACATATGGGAATTTCATGATCCACAATCTTACTGGAACAAAATTGTATTTATTCCTTGGGCCATAATGACTATGTGCCATAATCTTGTGCCCTTATGATTTCTATCTATGTTGTGTGCATGAGGTATTGGATAATGTAATTTTGGGAAGATGTGGACATAATCTTGAAGTTTGTAGTGCTTGTTCTTGTTCTGCTCCCCATTTGAAGGCCCGTGGACTTATTGTTTTTTTATATACAGGTCTTAATATAATGTTTAGATAAGGCATATATTATCTTTAGTAGTCAAATAGTTCTAACAGCCTTTGTACTTCTTGTTTAGGTATCTCAGTGTCCCTATTGCCAAAATTTTGTTTGTCACTGTATTTGGTATCTGTCTCCCATTTGATGACCATGTAACTCACAAATGTACATGTGGTATCAGGTCCTGTTTTTCCTTCTCATTTAGAGTTCAACCCTGTCTTTAAGTTCATCTATTAATTGTTTCTTTTCCGCTTCTAGTTTTTTCTTATTATTACTTATTACTATTATATCATCTATATAGGATATGATCAATGAGTCATGATTTACTTGATTAATTGGGAAGGATACTATTGAATGAGTTATTGTAGAACCAATTCACTAGCTCTGTAGGAATCTTACAAATTGATATTATTTGCCATCCCACACAGATTTCTTTACCTGTAGGTATTGCAAAGAACATATAGAACATGTCAATTTTCATGTAGAATTCTCCATTATACAGTGTTATTTTATTGGTGACTTCTACATCTAATAGTGCTCTTGGAAGTTTGGGAGATACCCTATTTTGGTTTCTATAATGTAATCATTATTTGAATGACCCATTAGATTTTAGAACAGGTCATACTGGGCTATTAAAGTTATTGAAATTGCCAGGAACTACTATGTTTTCCTTGAGTAATTCTATTTTTCTGTAATTCCTTTATGTACACACCTGAATGGGTATTGTTTTGCACATGTTGTCACTGTGGTTGTGGATAGTGTGATGGGTGTTATCAGTACTTTTGCTAATCTGTATTTTATAATTTTTAAGTGTTTTCTTGGCCATGATTTTATATATATATATACATATATATATATATATATATATATATATATATATATAATAGATACATCCATGCCCAAAATGTTTTCCACCTCAAGTGAACAACGTAGGTTTACTTCTGTTGGTTTACTATTTTAGCATGTAATTTTGCTATGTTTTTGAAGTGTCTGGCTTCACTTGTTTTAAATTATTTTATATATATTTATTTTATTTGTTCTTTTCATACACGACAGTAGAATGTATTTTGACATGTACATTCATGGAGTATAATTTCCCATTCTTCTGGTTGTACATCATGTGGAATTACATTGATTGTGTATTTGTATATGCACATAGGAAAGTAATGTCCTATTTATTCTACTGTCCTTTACATTTCCATTCCCCTTGCTTCCACCATTTCCCCTGTCCAATTCGGTGAACCTCCACTGCTCCCTCCCTGCTATCTACTGTGAGTTAGCATCGGCATATCAAAGAGAACATTTGGCCATTGTGCTTTTTTTTGGATTGTCTTATTTCACTTAGCATGATAGTATCCAATTCCATCCATTTATCAGAAAATGCCATAATTTCATTCTTCTTTATGGCTGAGTAATATTCCATTGTGTATATGTGCCTTCTTCTTTATGGCTGAGTAATATTCCATTGTGTATATGTACCACATGATTGCAGTCTACTCATTTCTTTCTCACTCTTCTTATTTCTCTGGACTTTTCCTGTGAAACATTCTTACAGGCAGATATCTGGGTAAAATGCACAGCCCTGTGGAGGTGCTGGACCTTGCCTATCTTCTCAGGTATGGAGGAGGTTGAGAAAGGTGGTTCTCCTCGGCAAAGCCAATTGCCCTAAATGGGGAATGCCTAAGCAACTTAGCCAGACTCTGTCTGTAAATATAGGTAGGCAAAGGGAAGAGACGATGGCTCACGGAATCTGTGAACCCAGGAACAATATTTTCTGGCAGCAAAAAAATCTCATGCAATTTTCCAAATTCTGGTAGATATATTAGCTGTAATTCCTCTCAAGAGTCATTACAGTGAGATTAGCTCAGAAAGTCATATCCATTGAACTCTCAAACATGCATGTCCATTGAAAATCCTCCCATGTTCTTGAATAAGCAGAATTAATATTGTCAAAATGGTCATTCTATCAAAGGTGCTATACACATTCAATGCAATTCCAGTTAAAATCCCAATGATATTCCTCAAAGAAATAGTGAAAGCAATCATGAACTTCATCTGGAAGAATAAGAGACCTCAAATAGCCAACACAATCCTGAACAGGAAAAGTGAAGCAGGAGGTATCACAATACCAGAACTTAAACTATACTACAGTGCAATAGTACCAAAAATGGCATAGTATTGGTGCCAAAATAGGCAGACCAATGGTACAGAATAGAAGACAAAGAGACAAATCCACAGTAATAGTTACCTCATACTAAACAAAGGAGCTAAAAAACATACAATGGAGAAAAGATATCCTGTTCAACAAATGGTGCTGGGAAAACCAGAAATCCATATGCAGTTAAATGAAATTAAACCTCTATTTCTCACCCTGCACAAAGTTCAGTCAAAATGGATCAAGAACATAGGAATTAGACCATAGTCCCTGCACCAAATAGAAAATAAAGTAGGTCCGAATCTTCATCATGTTGGCTTAGGATCAGACTTCCGTAACAAGACTCCCAAAGCACAAGAAACCAAAGCAAAATCAATAAATGGGATGGACTTAAATTAAAAAGCTTTTTCACAGCAAAGGATACAATCAATAATTTGAGAAGACAGCTTACAATGTGGGAGAAAATCATTTACACATGCACTTCAGAGAGAGCACTTATCTCCAAAATTTATAAAGAACTTACAAAACTCTACATCAAAAATACAGAAAACCCAATCAATAAATGGGCCAAGGAACTGGACAGACAATTTATATAAGAAGACATACAGACAATTAAACAATATATGAAAAAGTGTTCAACATCCTCTAGTAATTAGAGAAATACAAATTAAAACAACTCTATGATTTCATCTTACTCCAATTAGAATGGCTAGTATCAAGAACACAAACAATAATAGATGTTGGTGTGGATGTGGGGAAAAGGCACATTTTACATTGCTGGTGGAGTAGCAAATTGGTGGAGTCACTCTGGAAAGCAGTATGGAGAATCCTCAAAAAACTTGGAATGAATCCACCTTTTGACCCAGTTATCCCTCCTCGTTTTATACCCAAAGGACTTAAAATTGGCATACTACAGTAATGCTGCCACATCAATGTTTATAGCATCTCAATTAAAAATAGCTAGATTGTGGAACCAACCTAGATGCCCTTGGACAGATGAATGGATAAAGAAAATGTGGTATATATACACAATGGAATGTTATTCAGCCATAAAAAAAGAATATTATGACATTTGCAGATGAATGGATGGAATTGGAGAATATCATGCTAAGTGAAATAAGGGTATAGCCAGTTTCCCTAAATTAGGGAAAGCCTAACCGACTTAGCCAGACCCTGTCTGTAAACAGAAATAGTCAAAGGGAAGAGGTGAGGGCTCACACGTTCTGTGATCCCAGGAGCAATATTTCCTGGCAGGAAAAAAAAAAAAATCCACATCCAATTTTCAAACTTCCGGTAGGTATGTTTGCTGCAATTCCTCTCAAGAGTCATGACAGTGAGATTAGTTGCAGAAAGTCATATCCACTGAAATCTCAGTCATTCGCTTCCGTATAAAATCCATCTATTCTCATTGGATCCTTTTCAAAGAAATGCTTCACTTGGTTTCCAGTGCTCCCGGGACATGAGAGCCAAAGAGGTGAGAACTACAATATTCAAATCCGGAGGGGCTGGCATCGGGCATTTTGTAAATGAAGAGAGCCGAGATCGAAGGCTCCAGTAAAAGAATGCACTTTGCTTCTGTCCCCAGGGGCTGCTTCTGGGCCTTGGGCAACAGGGGTTTTGATGAGTGGCTTCCGGGATATCCTCGCCGCGCTGCGGACACCGCCTGATGTCACAGAAAGGCGTCATGACAGCACGATGAGGTCACGATTTCCATGGCAACCCGAGACGCTTCAGGTCCCCTCCACTTCAAAGTCGAGATTCAAGGTGGGCGCCGACCCAGCCGTGATGGTAAGTGGGAAGATGAAGGGAAGGAGTCCCAGGGACTAGTGTTTTCAAGAAATGCGATTCTCACGTGTTCTCCAGGAGAAGAAAAATCCGGGTGTGTTAGGGGCGCGACCCTGCGCGCCTGCGATCCATCCACCTCCTGCCAGGACAAGGGACCCCTCTGAGGCCTGACAGCCCGCACTACCCTCCACGCCCGCCAGGTGGCGCTGTCCTCATCGTCCGCACCAGGCCTCATGGCCGCCAGGCCACCCAGATCGTGCTGCAGTCAGTTAGCCCCCACCAGCTCCAGTTGACCCAGGAGGATCCGAGGGCTGCGGGACGTAACGTGGGTCACCACGCTAGCACCGGTGCCAGCGGCATTGCCCTCCCAATCCGCTCCTCCAGGTCTGGGCTCTCCCCGGATTTTGCCGAGTCAGCAGTCTCTTCTAGGGCCCTACCAGCCACAGGGAATGATGGTTGTTGACAGTTCAGGGCAGGAGAGCCTGCAGTGCAGCTTGGAGGCTTAGGTGATGATTGAATTGGGAAACGTGACACCAAGGTGTGTGACCAGATTTGCTTTCTTCAACATGTATGCTAGTGTAGTGGGAAGAACAAAATGGAAAGGGGCCTGAATGCATCAATCTTGAGTCTCCCAGAGACTCTTCTCAAGTTCAGATAAACATCAACGTGGTGGGGCCGGGAAGTATAATAGAGTGAAAAGAAATGAACTGATGTGAAGATACTCACAAATAAATTTGATGTAGTTTATTTATTTATTTGTTTATTTTTGCAGTTCTGGGGATTGAAACTTGGTGCTTTACCACTGAGCTACACAGCAACCACTTTTTTAAATTCTTTTTTTTTTTTGGTCATAAATGGATAGGGCTTTATTCTTTTTTTCATTAATTTTTTATTTGTTCTAATTAATTATACCTGGCAGTAGAATGCATTTATGCATTTTGAAAAATCATATTAAATGGAGTACAATTTCTCTTTTTTCTGATTGTACATATTATATTGTGAAACCAATACAGTAAAGCCTAAATATTCACACTAAATATGAGGAAGAATGCCCAGTTTTAATGACTAAAGAATACAAATTCTGAAATAAATTCTGAAATATTTTTTAAAATATATAGTATTAGTTCTTTTAATTGACTGCTATGTTTTAAATTGGGTAACAAAGTAGTGTCTACCCCATATTTTTAAGGGACATAAAATATTTTATGAAATAGCATGATAGAACGTGTTCCACCACCACAGGTTCTATAGATTCCATAGCCGCCTCTTGTGTGCTGAATATTAAATAGCACTATTACCTTGACATTTTCCACTAATCTTTATATGTACTAAATAAAGCAAATTATTGTATAAAGTAAAGTTAACATTTTTGTTTTAACAACTTTTAGGAGAGAAAATAAGATGAAAGACAAAAAGCAGAGATAGGAAATTTCAGATGTGAAAAAGGTGTCATAGATCAGGAGGTCAAGAATATTATTTTGTAAAGAGCCAGTTAGAATATATTGCAAACAATAAGTCTCTATTGCAATGAATCAGCTCTTCTGGAAATGACTGAAGTGTGTTCCAATAAAATTTTATCTATGGTCAGTGAAATTGGAATTTCATAAAATTTTATGTGCAAAGAAATATTATATCTTGATATTTAAAGCCATTAAAAATGTTAGGAGGAAAAAAACTTTTAATTTATAGACTGATCAAAACAGGAGGTGGACTGGATTTGGCCTGTGGGTCATTGTTTACCACAGACATCAATGTCTTCATATTTATAAAATTCTACCACATTGGAAACAAGGATATTTAAGATCACTAAAGAGCAAAAAAAAGAAGTCAGACATTTAAGTGTGCATATCAGAACTGTTGAATTTTATTAAATATATGTGAACTTTATTCACATACCTTTGTATTGAGATGATAAACATTTTTTACCAGCAATTGTAATCTTATCAAACTATTTTGATCCCTCGGAAACATCAGTAAGCACAATTTTTTAAAATATGCTTAGTATTTTTTAAAAAAGACTAATTACCAAATAGTATACTTCTTTCTGTAAAATTAAAGTGAAAAATGCAATGTTGTTTTAATTCTTCTATATCCACATAGGGGTACTTCCAGGAAAAAAAAAAATGAAAAAGCTAGGACATGCAGAGGCTAAGTGACATGGCAAATGTTATAAAGTTATGAGTGGAATGACTGGTATAACTTTAGATTCCCAGTTGGGGATGGGAAAGGGTTGAACAGAGTAGACTACATTCCTCATGTGTTCCCCGAGCATGGGTTTTGGGCAAACCTGAGGAGTTATGTATGTTGACCCTTCAGGTTTGCTCTGAGTGATATTGGGTCACACTCTGGGTTGCTCTCCACATTCCACTTAACAGTGACCTTAGGGACACACCATAATGAACTGTCATTGTCTTCATTATCATCAAGCCATCCACATAAATCTTCCTTTCCAATGCACTTTTTGTGCCTTGCTTTTTAAACTTTATTTTTTAAAAAAATTTCTAATTAGTTATACATGACAGTAGAATGCATTTTGACACATTGTACACAAATGGAGCATAACTTCTCTGGCTGTACATAATACAGAGTCACACCAGTTGTGTGATCATACATGTACATAGGATAATAATGTCTATCTGGTTTCACCATCCTTCCTACCCCCACACTTTCCCTCCCTTCACTCCCCTGTGCACAATCCAAAGTTCCTTCATTCTTCCCTACCCACTTCCATTACAGATCAGCAACATCCATTCTTTGGTTTTTTGGGTTTGACTTATTTCTCTTAGCACGATATTCTCCAGTTCTATCCATTTACCTGCAAATGCCATAATTTCATTCTTTTTTAAGGCTGAGTAATATTCCATTGTGTATATATACCATAGTTTATTTCCCCATTAATTTGTTGAAGAGCATCTAGGTTGGTTCCAAAGTTTAGTTGAATTGAGCTGCTATAAACATTGATGTGACTGAGTCACTGTAGTATGCTGATTTTAAGTCCTTTGGGTATAACCAAGGAGCGAGATAACTGAATCAAATGGCGCTTCCATTGCAAGTTTTCTGAGGCATCTCCATACTGCTTTCCAGAGTGGTTTCAGCAATCTGTAGTTCCACCAGCAAAATATGAGTGCACCTTTTTCCCCAAATCCTTGTCAAAGGTTATTATTGCTTATAATTTTGATAATTGTCATTAAGAATTAGACCATTCTTAACATCCCTAAGGTTTTCTCTGTGGAACCTTCACCTAACATCATAAGATCAAAAACAAGGCAAAGATATCAGTGGTCACACTCTTATTCAACATCACCCTACACATCCTAAAAAATGTAAAAGGCAAATTAAAAAAAAAAAAGCAAATAAAAGATGTACAGATTTGAAAAGAAGAAATAAAACTTCTCCAGTCCCAGCATGGGTAAGAATGAGATTGTGAATTTTAGGAACAGAACAAAAACCTGTGTGCCTTGAGAAGAACAAATTGTTGCTGATGTCTAAGCAAGAGCGGGGTTGAATATAGGCTTGTAAACCAGAGAAAAGAGTTTGTATTGTATTTTATATGTAATACGAATTTACTGGAAAATTTAATCAAGAGAATGTCATGATCTAGTTTATGTTCTAAAAAGTTCACTCTAAAAAGCCAATTAAAAGAACCTGGGATGTTTAACTTCTAAGTGGAGGTGGCTGACTGCTGTGATCCCTAGAAAGGACGGAGTCAATCACTCAGCATATGGGATGGAGGCCTGGAAAGGGCTAGCAAGAGAGGAAAGTTGGCCTGTGCTCACTCCACCTGCCAGACCCCACCTCCTTTGCTGCTGCCTTACAACTAGGCACACTCAGAAATTCTCTTGGTATGATTTTCCAAGGGGCCCTTCAACTCACCTTTAGAGGCAGAAATATCTGGCTATTCAGTCTTCACACAAGGATTCATTCTCTTGACCTGACTAAAGCCTCTTGGGCACAAGGCCCAGGGTCCCTGTACCAGGCCCTGAGGGATGCAGACTATAGGCCAGTGTCACAGACACTGGGACAATAATGCTCAACACAGTGAAATTGATGGGTGAAGCCAGTGCCTGATGATGGCATGATGGGTGCTGTTTAACAGGGCATTATACCAAATTTGGTGCTCAGCTGAAAATGTCATATATTGGTGTTGAGTTTGGCAATTTTTTTAAATCCATGATTATTTAGTTTTTCTACTCTATTGTGCTAATATATGAAACCACAGATATTTTCAAATGTTCTACCAACCCTGTATTCTCAACATAAATCCAATTTAGTCATGATATATAGTACTACTTATACGTTGTCAAATTTGATTTTCTAAGGTTTCATTGAAGAGTTTTGTATTTGTATAGGTTAGCAAAATTTATCTGATGTTTTCTTGTGTCATCTTTGGTGGATTTTGCTTTTATTGACCTTATAAAATAAGTTGGGGAGTTTTGCCTTCTTGTCTAAATTCTGGAAATGATTGTGTAGAATTTCTATAATTTTTTCCTTATTTTTTTTTTGGTACTGGTGATTGAGCCCAGAGATGTTTAACTACTGAGCCACATCCCCAGCTCTTTTTTGATATTTTATTTAGATATAGGGTCTTGCTGAGTTCCTCAGGGACTCACTAAGTTGCTGAGGCTGGCTTTGAAATTGCAATCTTCCTGCCTCAGCCTCCCCAGCCACTGGAAATAGAGGAATGCACCACCATACCTCCTCTTCCTTAAATGTTTTTAACAATTCACCAATGACACTACCTAGACACAGAAGAGCTTTTTTAAAAACTGGGAAGAATTGTAACTACAGTTTCAATTTACATAATAGGGATAGGGATATTCAGATTACCTATTACTTTTTAAGTGAAGTTTTTCTCTTCTGTTTTGTTTGGTTTGATTTGTTTTGTTTTTACATACATTATGTCTGCAATGGAACTGGCTCACTTCATCTAAGTTATCTAATTTCTAGGCATGGAATTATCATTAGAATTCTCTTATTACTCTATTAATGTCAGTAGTACATGTAGTTGTATTCTTGCTTATTTTATGCTCTTTTATTGTTTTCTTAACTCTAATTTGGAATTTCTTCTTTCTTTCTTCCTTCCTTCCTTCCTTCCTTCCTTCCTTCCTTCCTTCCTTCCTTCAATTCTTCCTTCCTTCTTCCTTTCCTTCCTTCCCTCCCTCCCTCCCTTTCTTTCTCTTCTTTCTTTCTTTCTTTCTTTCTTTCTTTCTTTCTTTCTTTCTTTCTTTCTTTCTTTCTTTCTTTCTTTTTTCTTTTCTTTCTTTCTTTCTTTCTTTCTTTCTTTCTTTCTTTCTTTCTTTCCTTACTTACTTCTTTTCTAATTTCCTAAAGTATAAACATATTATTTTTGATACTTTTTTCTCATATGATAATTTAATCCTGTAATCCTTCCTCTATAAGCTTTCTTAAATTAATTTTTCAAACATTATTTGTGGAGATATTCTTTCTTTATCTTGAAAATGAGACAGGGCTTACCCAATTTGGGAGGGTTACAACTTTTCAGTTTTCTAAGAATAATTTTTTAAATTCATTTTTATTATACATCTTGTTCCTCTGTACATGAAGTAGAGGCATACCGTTTTTTTTATCATATGTTTACTTAGGGTAATAGTTTTTGATTCATTCTGTTATTTTTTTCTTCCACTCCACCCCTTCCACCCATCTTAACCCTCTATACGGTCCCTCCATCCTCCATTTTTGCTCCCCTGCCACCCCCCATTATGTGTCATCATCCACTTATCAGCGAATTCATTCGTACTTTAGTTTTTTGAGATTGGTTTATCTCACTTAGCATGATATTCTCCAATGTCATCCATTTGCCTGCAAATGCCATAATTTTATTATTTTTTATGGTTGAGTAATATTCCATTATATATATATCACAGTCTCTTTATCCATTCATCCATTGAAGGGCATCAAGGTTAGTTCCACAATCTGGCTATTGTGAATTGAGCAGCTATGAACACTATTGTGGCTGTATCTCTGTAGTATGCTGATTTTAAGTCCTTTGGACTTTAAAGGAGTGGGATAGCTGGGTCAAACGGTATGCTGATTTTAAGTCCTTTGGACTTTAAAGGAGTGGGATAGCTGGGTCAAATGGTGGGTTCCATTCCAAGTTTTCTAAAGAATCTCCACACTGCTTTCCAGAGTGGCTGCACTAATTTGCAACCCCAGCAGCAATGTATGAGTGTACCTTTCTCCCCACATCCTCGCCAACACCTATTGTTGCTAGTATTCTTGATAATCGCCATTCTAATTGGGGTGAGATGGAATTTTAGGGTAGTTTTGATTTGCATTTCTTTTATTACTAGACATGTTGAACATTTTTTCATATATCTGTTGATTGCTTGTAGATCTTCTTCTGTGAAGTGTCTGTTCATTTCCTTAGCCCATTCATTGATTGGATTATTTGTATTCTTGGTGTAGAGTTTTTTGAGTTCTTTATATATTCTGGAAATTCGTGCTCTATCTGAATTATGAGTGGCAAAGATTTTCTCCCACTCTGTAGGTTGTCTCTTCGCATTGCTGATAGTTTCCTTTGCTGAGAGAAAGCTATTTAGTTTGAATCTATCCCAGTTATTGATTCTTGCTTTTATTTCTTGTGCTGTGAGAGTCCTGTAAAGGAAGTCTAATCTTAAGCCAACAAGTTGAAGATTGGACCTACTTTTTCTTCAAAAAGATGTAGGGTCTCTGGTCTGATTTCAAGGTCCTTGATCCATTGTGAGTTTATTTTTGTGCAGGGTGAGAGATAGGAGTTTAGTTTCATTCTGCTGCATATGGATTTCCAGTTTTCCCAGCACCATTTGTTGAAGAGACTATCTTTTCTCCATTGAATATTTTTGGCACTTTTGTCTAGTATGAGAAAATTGTATTTATTTGGGTTTGTGTCCATGCCCTCTATTCTGTACCATTAATCTACCTGTCTATTTTGGTGCCAATACCATGCCATTTTTTTTACTATTGCTTTGTAGTATAGTTGAAGTTCTGGTATTGCGATACCCCTGCTTCACTCTTCCTGCTAAGGATTGCTTTACCTATTCTAGGTTTCTTATTCTTCCAGATGAATTTTATGATTTCTTGCTCTATTTCTGTAAGGTACATCATTGGGATTTTAATTGGAATTGCATTGAATCTGTATAGCACTTTTGGTAGTATGGCCATTTTGACAATATTAGTTCTGCCTATTCCAAGAACATGGGAGATCTTTCCATCTTCTAAGGTTTTCTTTAATTTCTTTCTTAGTGTTTGGTAGTTCTCATTGTAGAGGTATTTCACCTCTTTTGTTAGATTGATTCCCAAGTTTTTAAATTTTTTCAAAGCTATTGTGAATGGGGTATTTTTCCTAACTTCTTTTTCTGCAGATCCATCGCTTATAAAATGCAACAGATTTATGAGCATTGATCTTATATCCTGCTACTTTACTGAATTCACTTATGAGTTCTAAAAGTTTTCTGGTGGAATTTCTGGTTCCTCTAAATGTGTAATCATGTCATCAGCAAATAGGAAGAGTTTAAGTTCTTCTTTTCCTATTCTTATCCCTTTAATTTCCTTGGTCTGTCTAATTGTTCTGGCTAGAGTTTCAAGGACAATGTTGAGCAGAAGTGGTGAAAGAGGACATTCCTGATTTTTCCAGTTTTTAGGGGGAATTCTTTCAGGTTTTCACCATTTAGAATGATATTGACCATAGACTTAGCATAGATGGCCTTTAAAATGTTAAAGAATGTTCCTACTGTCCCCATTTTTTCTGGTGTTTTGTGCATGAGGGGTTGCTATATTTTATCAAATGCCTTTTCTGCATCTATTGCAATAATCATGTGATTCTTGACTTTCAGTCTGTTGATATGGTGAATTACATTTATTGATTTCCGAATGTTGAACCAACCTTGCATCCCTGGGATAAAACCCACTTGATTATTGTGCACTATCTATTTAATATATTTTTGTATGTGATTTGCTAAAATCTTGTTGAGAATTTTTGCATCAATGTTCATTAAGGATATTGGTCTGAAATTTTCTTTCCTCCCTGTGTCTCTGTCTGGTTTAAGTATCAGTGCGATATTGGCTTCATAGAATGAGTTTGGGAGAGTTCCCTCCTCATCTACTTCATGAAATACTTTGAGAAATCTTGGAATGAGCTCTTCTTTAATGGTTTTGTAGAACTCAGTTGAGAACTCATCTGGTCCCAGACTTTTCTTTGTTGGTAGGCTTTTGATGACTTCTTCTATTTCATTACTTGAAATTGGTCTATTTAAATTGTGTATATCCTCCTGGTTCAGTTTAGGTAATTCATATGTCTTAGAAACCTGTTGATGTCTTTGAGATTTTCTATTTTGCTGGAGTATAGATTTTCAAAATAGCTTCTAATTATGTTTTGTATTTTAATCATGTCTGTTGTGATATTTCCTTGTTCATTCCGAATTTTAGTACTTTGAGTTTTCTCTCTCCTTCTCCTTATTAGTGTGGCTATGGGTTTATCAATTTTCTTTATTTTTTCAAAGAATCAACTATTTATTTTGTCAATTTTTTTACTTGTTTCTGTTGTTTCAATTTCATTGATTGCAGCTCTGCTTTTAACTATTTTTTGTCTTCTACACTTTTGCTGTTGATCAGTTCTTCTTTTTCTAAGGTTTTGAGCTGTAGTGTTAGGTCGTTTATTTGTTGATTTTTTTTCTTCTTTTGTTGAATTCACTCCATGAAATAAATTTTCCTCTAATTACTGCTTTCATAGTGCCCCAGAGGTTTTGATATGATGTTTCTTTTTTCTCATTTACCTCTAAGAATTTTTTAATTTCTTTCCTGATGTCTTCTGTTATCTGTTCATCATAAAATAGCATACTATTTAATCTCTAGGTGTTGGAATAGTTTCTGTTTTTTACTCTGTCATTTATTTCTAATTACAATCCATTGTGATCTGATAGAATACAAGATAGTATCTCTATTTTCTTGTACTTGCTAACATTAGCTTTGTGGCATAGAATATGGTGTATTTTAGAGAAGGATCCATGTGCTGCTCAGAAGAAAGTGTATTCGTTCTTTGTTGGATGGTATATTCTATATATGTCTGTTAAGTCTAAATTGTTGATTGTGTTATTGAGATCTATGGTTTGTTTATTCAATTTTTGTTTGGACGATCTATCCAGTGGTGAGAGAGGTGTGTTAAAATCACCTAGTATTATTGTGTTGTGGTCTATTTGGTTTCTGGAATTGAGAAGGATTTGTTTGATGTACATGCATAAGCCAATGTTCAGGGCATAGATATTTATGATTGTTATGTCTTGCTGATTTATGCTTCCCTTAAGCAGCATGTAATGTCCTTCTTTATTCCTTCTGACTAGTTTTGGCTTGAAGTCCACATTATCTGAAATGAGGATGGATACTCCAGCTTTTTTGCTGTGTCTGTGTGCATGGTATGTTTTTTCCCATCCTTTCACTTTTAGTCTGTATCTCTTTCTATGAGATGAGTCTCTTGCAGGCAGCACATTGCTGGATCTTTCTTTTTAATCCAATCTGCCAGCACATGTCTTTTGAATGATGACTTCAGGCCATTAACATTCAGGGTTATTATTGAGATATGATTTGTATTCCTGGTCATTTGACTCATTTTTTTTTTGACACAACTTGGTTTCTCCTTTATTTGGCTGTTCCTTTAGGGTAGTTCCTCCCTTTGCTGATTTACATCATTGTTTTCATCTCTTCCTCATGGAATATTTTGCTGAGAATATTTTGTAATGCTGACTTTTTTTTTTTTTGTAAATTGTTTTAACTTTTCTTTATCATGGAAGGATTTTATTTCATCATCAAATCTGAAGATAAGTTTTGCTAGGTATAAGATTCTTGGTTGGCATTTGTTTTCTTTCAGGGCTTAGAAAATGTTGTTCCAGACCGTTCTATCTTTTAGGGTCTGGATTGAAAAATCTGCTAATATCTGTATTGGTTTCCCCCTGAATGTAATTTGATTCTTTTCTCTCACAGCCTTTAAAATTCGGTCTTTATTTTGAATGTTAGGTGTTTTCATTATAATGTGCCTTGGTGTGGGTCTGTTGTAATTTTGTATATTTGGAGTTCTGTAAGCCTGTTGTACTTGATTTTCCATTTCATTCTTCAGATTTGGGAAATTTTCTGATATTATTTCAATGAATAGATTACTCATTCCTTTGGTTTCTCTGTGCCTTCCTCAATCCCAATAATTCTTAAATTTGGCCTTTTCATGATATCCCACAATTCTTTTAGATTCTGTTCATGATTTCTCACCATCTTCTCTGTTTGGTCAACTTTGTTTTCAAGATTAAATATTTTTTCTTCAATGTCTGAGGTTCTGTCTTCCCGGTTTTCTATCCTATTGGTTATGCTTTCCCCAGAGTTTTTAATTTGGTTTATTTTTTTCCTTCATTTCAAGGATTTCTGTTTTTTTTTTTTTTCAATATCTCTAACTCTTTGTTGAAATGATATTTGCTTCCTGTATTTGCTCTTTTAACTGTCAATTGGTGCAATCACTCAAAGTCTGCATTTGCACTTTCTTCTCATTTACTTCCCTGATCTTTTAGTTATGTACATTCTGAACTCCCTTTCTGTCATTTCTTCTGCCATGCTGTCATTGGATTTTATTGCTATACCATCTAGGTTTGTTTGGGACATTTTCTTTCCTTGTTTTCTCATATTGCTCAGGTATCTACCCCTCTAGTAGTGAAACTCTGGGATATTGCAGATTTCCTCTATTGACTAATATTGTCTCTGTAGATATCCAGTAACTCACTTCTTAGCCTTCAGTAGCCTGAAGTCTTGGAGGAGCTTGATAATGTGGTGCTCCTCTAGGAAGCTGCCCCTCTAGGGGTCATGGCCTTCAGGTGGGGTACATTCCCTGTCAGTGGGCAGAGGCGCCTCCACTTGTTGACTGATGGTAAGCCAAAGAAGACTAGACTTTAGACTGGGGCATGTCTGATCTGGGCCTGTGCCTCTGTTTCTACTGCTCTGATGGGAAAGCTCACCCAGCAGGGAAGACTTACCCATTGGGAAAGTTTTGCTGGGCAGCTCTCTTCTGAGAAGCTCCCTTTGGTCCAGAACTACCACCTGGACTGGGAAGCCCTCCTCTGTGATGTTCCCAGGGGTCCTGACCTACCACCTAGTCTGGGGATCCTGGACCTGTGAGGGAATCCCTCACTGAGTGGCCCTCCTCTGCTATGTTCCCTGGGGAGTGGAGCTACTGCCTGGGCCTTGGACCCTCACTCTGCTTCAAAACCTCTCACTGTGTGGCCCTCCTCTGCAATGCTCCTGGTTGACTGCATTCTTGGCTCCAGCAGGGGAGTCTCACTGGGCCACTCTACTCCATGAAGTTCCCTGTGTTTCGGGACTACTGCCCCATCTGGGAGAGACTCACCTAGTGGCTCTGAGTGTGTCCCAAGTCTCTCAATACCTCCTCTTCTTGAATCCTGGGTCTTGTCAAAGTTCCTCTAGCCTCCTGTAGGTGTCTCAGGAAGGGAACTGCCTTTCCAATGATGATGACCATGCCCTCAGGAATAATTCAAAATGCCTGCACCAACCTATAAAGAAGCCTCTGGCTAGCTCCATGATGCAAGTGGGTTGTCTTGTCTGCTGGCTTGCTCCACGATGACAGTAGACCTTGGCATGCTAGTCGGGTGGGATCATTCAGTGATGGTGTCTGTCTTTGGCCTGGTGGCTGGGTGGGTTGGCTGCCTGCTGCCTAGCTCACAAGGTAGGCGGATTGGGTGCCCACCTGCTACCTCCGTGATAGGTGGCCTGACTCACCCACCAGCTCACTCTGTGACTGCGACCAACCATGATCTAAGAATAATTTTTAAAGGAAATGCCACATAATATCTTTTATCACATCATATCACTCTTTGTAGTTAGAGCCATAATCTAGCTCAGAATCTTAAATTTTCCAGTGGAGATACACATTTGCCCAATTTTAATGCATTTATAATAAACCTGCATGACATCAATCCAAAGATATCTTGCTGTCTTCTCTTTCATGGTGACACTGTAGGATGGCCCAGCGGAATCTTGCCCTGTGTTAGATACTTGGTGATTTCTGACAGTCTCTTGACACATAACTCAGTAAAACAAGGAAGAGTGCCTATTACATGTCAAAACCATTTACAACATTTTTTTCAAATATAAAACCAATGGATTATTGTAATACTAGAAACAAACTGCTCCTCAAGTGACAACTCTTGTCATATTTAAACATTTTTATAGAGAAACCTTCTCTATGCAATTCTCTCAGTTTCTGTTAAACTCTGGGTCCATTCTCAATGCTCTTCTGCCACCTTCCCCCATTGCTACGTTTGTTTATAGCTGTAAAATATTTTTCTGATTATACTCAAACTGACTCTATAGAGCTGAGAAAGTGAGAAGTCTGAAATGAAGGACTTGGTAGAGTTGATATCTCCTATTGACTCTGAGGGAGAAGCAATCCATATGTCTGTCTTAGCTTCCTTGTTGAAAATTGCTGGGATTCCTGGTAAAGGGCATAACTCCAATCTCTGCCTCCATTTTCATATCACCTTCTTACTGTGTATCCATGGTCATCTTATAAATTTTACTATTTGTATTTTCATCTTTATTTGATTCAAAATATTTTCTAAATCGCATATATTGAGGATATTTTTCTGACACTGTTTTGCTATTGATATCTAGTTTAATTCTGTTAAGATTATTGAAGTAGTTTATATTTATTATATTCAGTATTTGTTCTACCTATTCATTTATTTATTTTCTGCTTAAGTTTTTTAGGCTTATTTTCTATTTTTTTTTCTTTTTTTAATTTTTACAGACTGAATTTTGACTCATTGTACATAAATGGGGTGCAACTTTTCATTTCTAGGGTTGTGTAGATTCTTACCATTCGTGTAATCATACATGAATATAGGGTAATGATTTTCTCATTCCACCATCTTTCATACCCCTGCCCCCTCCTCCCTCTCATTTCCCTCTATGTAATCTAAAGTTCCTCCATTTTCCTCTCATCCCCCAAACCCCACCACCATTATGTATTATCACCCACTTTTCAGAGAAAACATGTGGCTTTTGGTTTTGGGGGATTGGTTTATTTTACTTAGCATGATATTCTCTAGTTCCTTCCATTTATCAGCAAATACCATAATATTATTCTTCTTTGTGGCTGAATAATATTCCATTGTGTATATATGCCACAGTTTCTTTATCCATTTATCTGTCAAAGGACATCTAGGTTGGTTCCACAATGTAGCTATTGTGAATTAAGCTGCTATAAACATTGATTTGACTGCATTACTGATAGTTTTAAGTCTTTTGAGTGTAAAATGAGGAGTGGGATAACTGGGTTAAAAGGTGGGTTTTCTGAGGAATCTCCATACTGCTTTCCAGAGTGACTGTACCAATTTGCAACTCTACCAGCAATGTAAAATGTGCCTTTTCCCCCTCAACCATGCCAACATCTAGTATTGTTTGTGTTCTTGATAATAGCCATTCTAATTGGAGTAAGATAAAAATATGTATAAAAAAAGTGTTCAACACCCCTTAGTAATTAGAGAAATGCAAATAAAAACAACTCTAAGTTTATTTTCTTTTACCCTTGCTTAGAGTTATCATTTTTTTCTCATTCTATTTTTACAATTCCTTGAAGATGTTAACTTCTGAAATTCTTTTGTTCTTTGCTATCGAAGACCTGAAAATGTTTTAATTAAGGTCACCATTCCATTTCTAATCTTGAACATTAATGTCATCTAGACTTAACCTCTATGGAGATTTCCAAAAATTCTAACCAATTAAGCAATATTGTACCTGGGCTATGCAATCAATTTTTGTTTATTTTTACCTACATTTTTGATCACTTAATTTATTCCAAATTTATTTCAGAATCCAAGAGTTTCCTTCAGGGGTCATTTTTCTTCCTTTTGTTTATTGTTTACTATTCTAGTGAGGTTCGATAGGTCATTATGGGAGTTTTCGAAGGTACCCCTATAATTTGCCCACATTCTGAAAATTGAAAAAGACAGGCCAAAGAACCAAAGAAAGTGCCAGGAGACAAGACAGTATGGGAGCCATAGGATTTATTGCAAAAGTTTACAAGAGAGCAGTGACTGCTCTGGGAGTTCAATGGTAATGGACTGGCATATAGCCCTCTGTCCCTGGAGGTGCTTTGCCAATCAGTGCCTCCTTTCCCTCCTGGTGCTTTGTTCACTGGAGACCTGCTAGATGAGTGACACATATTCTTTCCACAGGACCCTCATTTCCACATCCACCCTGTCATGGGACTTGAGACCTGCCCGGCCGGAAGCTGAGGCAGAAAGGCAGTCCCTTCTCACTAGTTCTTGTAAACATGCCCAAAAGATTTCAGACATGTCTTCAGAGGATCAGACAAATATCTATATTAGAAGGGATAGAAAAGAGGAAAAGGGGACACTTCAAGTGAAAGAGTGAGTCCTCTCAGAGAGAAGGATGTCATGCCCTTCTGTCCTCCAGTTTTATTGGGGGTCTGAGGAATGTTTCCAGAGTCGCATCCAGGGGGTACTTAGACTTCTGACTGACAACACAGAAACTGCATGGACTGTCTTCAGGAGAGGACAGAGTGCTGCTCATAGGTAGGATTTTTTAAGAAAAGTGAGTCCCCTGTTTTTATCTCAATTTCCTGCTCTCTTAAATGGTTTATCACTATTTGAATAACCCTCAGAAAGCTTTCTTTGTGAGGGTCTTGATGTTTTTGTTGTCAGGGTGATGTTTGGTTGGGGTTTGTGATAAGGGAGGGTCTAAGCCACCTGGTAGAGTGTGACGTGATCTTGAAACAGTAACTTTTCTTACTAGGATGTAACTGTGACTGCTTGAGGCTTTAACATTCCAAACCCCCATCTTCCAGGTGCTTCTGTGTCAGATATGGCTCCCTGTGGTATTCAGTGGTCCTTCATTGTCTTTCCCTGCTCACCCATTCATGGCTGATTAGCTACCTAGTACCCCACTCAGAGAAGGATTTACTTTATATGTCACATAGTCTGCAGTAGCGGTGATGTCATCAGCATTAGCTTGCATAGTTAGCTTGCATGGCCAGTATCATAAATTGTAACTTTAATGAAAAGCATGCAAGAAAGTAGCTTTCTACAGATAGCACCAATTCGCCCTAGTTATCAGTGTGCACAAGACAAAGCCAGTGTTCTTTAAGTTAATATGTATCTGGACTTTTCAGCTCTGGCTTAGTCTCATTTTTCCCTTAAGATGCTTAGGTTTTGGGGAACAGAAAGGGGACTTTTGGGGACATGGTATTTTGCTATCTCCTTTTACTTTAGAGTTAATAAAACCACTGTATTGAGTAGGTTATCAGTTTGAGTTCATTCACAAGTAAACAGTGGTTTTCCTTGAGCTACTTTTAAGATTTCCTTGTTGTCTTTCATTACTCGACCTTAAACAATTGTGGATGTGGATCTCCTTCTTCTTAAACAACTTTCAACACTTTGGAATTTTTTTTTCTAGTTTGGGTTATAACCTAATGTTTTATTTTATTTTTTTAATGTAAACAAATGGGATACATGTTGTTTCTCTGTTTGTACGTGGAGTAAAGGCATACCATTTGCATAATCATAAATTTACATAAGGTAATGTTGTTTGATTCATTCTGTTATTTTTTTCCTTCCCCCCCAGCCCTCCCACCATTCTTTTCTGTCTATACTGTCCTTTCTCCATTCTTGCCACCCTCCTTAAACCTAACCCTAAACCTAACCTTAACCCTAACACTAACCCCTCACACCCCCCATTATATGTCATCATCCACTTATCAGCAAGATCATTCGTCCTTTGGTTTTTTGAGATTGGCTTATCTCACTTAGCATGATATTCTCCAATTTCATCCATTTGCCTGCAAATGCCATAATTCTATTATTCTTTATGGCTGAGTAATATTCCATTGTATATATAGATAGATAGATAGATAGATAGATATTGTGTATATATTCCATTGTGTATATATATATATATATATATATATATATATATATATATATCACAGTTTCTTTATCCATTCATCAATTGAAGGACATCTAGGTTGGTTCCACAATCTGGCTATTGTGAATTGAGCAACAATGAACACTGATGTGGCTGTATCTCTGTAGTATGCTGATTTTAAGTCCTTTGGGTATAGGCCAAGGAGTGGGAAAGCTGGGTCAAATGGTGGTTCCATTCCAAGCTTTCTGAGGAATCTCCACACTGCTTTCCAGAGTGGCTGCACTAATTTGCAACCTCACCAGCAATGTATGAGTGTACCTTTCTCCCCACATCCTCGCCAACACCTATTGTTGCTAGTATTCTTGATAATCACCATTCTAATTGGGGTGAGATGGAATGTTGGGGTAGTTTTGATTTACATTTCCTTTTATTACTAGAGATGTTGAACATTTTTTCATATATCTATTGATTGCTTGTACATCTTCTGTGAAGTGTCTGTTCATTTCCTTAGCCCATTTGTTGATTGGATTATTTGTATTCTTCATGTCGAACTTTTTGAGTTCTTTATAGATTCTGGAAATTAGCGCTCTATCTGAAGTATGAGTGGCAAAGATTTTCTCCCACTCTGTAGGTTGTCTCTTCGCATTGCTGATAGTTTCCTTTGCTGAGAGAAAGCTTTTTAGTTTGAATCTATCCCAGTTGTTGATTCTTGCTTTTATTTCTTGTGCTATGGGAGTCCTATTAAGGAAGTCTGATTCTAAGCCGACATGTTGAAGATTTGGACCTACTTTTTCTTCTATAAGATTCAGGGTCTCTGGTCTGATTCTGAGCTCCTTGATTAATTTTGAGTTGTTTTGTGCAGAGTGAGAGATAGGGGTTTAATTTCATTCTGTTGAATACACTTTGGAATTTTTAATGTAAAATACATGTCTTTCTAAATTTCTGGACATTTCAGTCACTGTGAGTTCAAATATTACCTATTCCACCTTTTTAAAAAAATTATAAATGTAGTTATATATATTCATAGCGTGCAAAGTGAGGTTATAATTTATGAATACCATGTAGGGTAATTCAATCTAGATAATCAACATATTCATCATCTCAAATATGTATCTTTTTTGTAGGAGAACATTTGAAATAAACAAATTTCAAAAGTGTACAGTATACTACCATTTACTATATTTACTACACTGTGCACTAGAGCTACAAAAAGAAAAAAGAAAAGGAAAGAAACCCATTTGTGTGAGAATTTGTGTCTTTTGACCATTATCTTGTATGGAAAGCAGGCTGTTCTCTGCTCTGAATTACTGCACAGTGCATAGAAAGCAGTTTTTAGGCTGTGCCAAAACCTTAATTACTCCATTTCATAAAGCAGTAGTTTGCCATAAGTTACTCTATTTTGAGTTGAAGTGCTGAGGTGGAATGTCTGTACCTCTTTTGCACAAGTAAATGATGACCATCTGCCTGGCATAACCATAAGACACAAACTGACAAAAAAAAATAATCCTGAGAAGAAAAATGACTACCTGTGAACTTATCAGATTAACCAGAAGCATATGGATTTGTGGGTTTATCAAACTCATATGGGAAAAACTGACCCATGAGCTAATCAAACATATCTGATCACAAAATGATGCAGCTTAATCACTTGAGACCATAAAAACATGGGCATTCTAAAACTGGACATGGCAGCACCCTGACTCCATCACCTGAGACTTGCCCAGGAAAATCACCACAGGGACAAACCTCCAAATTGCTGTCCTTGGGCTTCAGCAGAGTATAGTTTCTCCTGCCTGTGATGACCTTGGAAGTTCCAAGCTGACACTGCCATCCCTTCAGATATTTACCTAGAATAAGTTCTGACACTTTTACAGCTCTGTGCCCTGAACAAGTTCTTTGGCTGTTTGGTAATCTCATCTTTCCTACTTCAGAGGCTCTTTGCATTCTCACATCTGCTCTCTGCCCCTCCTCACAGTTCAGTCTCCTGAACCCCTGTGATTGCCTTGATCTTCCTTAGTCTTTCTGTAATGTGTGTGTGTGTGTGTGTGTGTGTATGTGTGTATAATTGTGAAATCTGATATGTGATTTGAATGTTATAAATATTCAAAATTAACATTGGAATAAAAGAACTGTGATTGCCTGGCTTATGACAACCAGGTGACCCACAGTATTCAGTGAACTGCCACTGATATAAGTGTCGTAGCCTGTGAATTCATTCAATAAATTCTGACACTGTGGAAAGATACAAGTGTGTTTGGTCTATGTTAATGACATAGCATGCTCACAAAATGTCCTCATTTTCCTTGTCCCCCCAGTCTGTGATTCTATCATATTACTTTCTGCTTCTTTGAGTTCCACAGATTTGGATTCCACATGTGAGAATATAAAGAATATGTCTTTCTGTGACTGGCCTATTTCACTTCCCATAATGTTCTCAAATTATTCCCATGTTCTTACAAATGATAGAATTCCCATCTATTTAAAAGACAAATAGTATTCTATTGTGTATATAAACCACATTTTTTTTTATCCATTTCTCTGTTAATGAATATTTAGGTTGATTCCATGGCTTAGCTATTACAAATAGTGCTGCAATGAAAATGGGAGTCTAGGCATCTCTTTGACAATATATCATCATATATTTCAGATAAATACCCAGAAATGAGATTGCTGAGTCATACAGTAAATCTATTTTTAGTTTTTGAGGAACATTTATATAGATTTCTCTAATGCCTGAATTAATTTAAAATATCTTTTCCTACATCCTTGCTGACATTTGTCATCTTATATCTTTTTAATAATAACCATTCTTGCAGGAGTGAAATAAGGTATTATTTTAATTTGCATGTCTTTGATTATTAGTGATCCTGGACATTTTGAAAAAATATATATGGACCCATTGCATGTTTTCTTTTGAGAAATATCTATTCATGTCCCTAACCCATTTTTAAGTTTTCTTATTTTTCTTGCTGTAGTTATTTTCATTCCTCATGCATTTTGGGTATTGATGCCTTATCAGATGTATAGCTGGTGAATACTCTACCAATCTATAGGTTGTCCTTTCACATTGTTAACTATTTTCTTTGATTTGAAGAAACTTTTTAGTTGGATGCAATCCCATTTGTTTATTCTTGCTTTTGTTCCCTGTGCTTTTGGGTTCATAACCAAAAACTCATCATCAAGACCAATGTCAGATTTTCTTCTTATAGTTTTACATTTTCTGGTGTTACAATTAAGTATTTAATATTTAATCCCTTATGAGTTAATTGTTTGGTATATGAGGTGAGATGAGGGTTTAATTTCAGACTATCCTTCTCCTGTTTTGTATTCCTGCCATTGTTGTTGAAATCCAATTAGCCAAACAATGAGTACATTTCTAGGCTCCCTTTTATTTCACTGACTGATGTGTTTACTACTATTATGTATTTTTGCTAGTAACATGCTGTTTTAATTTTCATAGCTTTGTGATGTGATTTGAAATCAGGTAGCAAATTTTTTAAAGATTTTTTTTGTTTTTCCTCAAGATTACCTTGCCAATTTGTTGTTGTTGTTGTTGTGTGTGTGTATATATGTTGGGGAATTTCCAAATAAATATTATGATTTTTTCATTTTATATGAAAAATAACATTGGAATTTTGAAAAGAATTATGTAAAGTTTATAGATCACTTTGGTATAGATGATATTATTAAATTTTCCATTTCAAGAAAATGGTATATTTTTTAATTTATTAGTGTCTTATTAAATTTCTTTTTTATAGTTGATCATTTTTATCATGGAAGGATATTGAATTTTGTTAATTTCCTTTCTGCATCTAATGAGATGAATATGGATTTTTCTTCATTCTGTTAATGTGATATATCACATTTTTTGATTTGTGTATACTGAACCATCTTGCATCCCCAAGGTAAATTCCATTTGATTTGATGGTGGGATTTGATAATTTTAATTTACTGTTGAATTTAGTTTTTTAATATTTTCTTAAGAAATTTTGCACTAATTTGCAACCCCACCAGAAATGTATGAGTGTACCTTTTTCCCCACATCCTCGCCAACACCTATTGTTGCCTGTATTCTTGATAATCACCATTCTAATTGGGGTGAGATGGAATGTTAGGGTAGTTTTGATTTGCATTTCTCTTATTACTAGAGAAGTTGAACATTTTTTCATGTCTGTTGATTGTTTATAGATCTTCTTCTGTGAAGTGTCTGTTCATTTCCTTAGCCCATTTGTTGATTGGATTATTTGTATTCTTGGTGTAGAGTTTTTTGAGTTCTTTATAGATTCTGGAGATTAGTGCCCTATCTGAAGTATGAGTGGTAAAGATTGTCTCCCACTCTTTAGACTCTCTCTTCACATTGTTGATGGTTTTCTTTGCTGAGAGAAAGTTATTTAGTTTTAATCTATACCAGTTATTGATTCTTGCTTTTATTTCTTGTGCTATGGGAGTCCTGTTAAGGAAGTTTGATCCTGAGCTGACATGTTGAAGATTTGGACCTACTTTTTCTTCTATAAGATGCAAATTAGTGCAGCCAATCTGGAAAGCAGTGTGGAGATTCCTCAGAAATCTTGGAATGAAACCAACATTTGACTCAGCTATCCCACTCCTCAGTCTATACCCAAAGGACTTAAAATCAGCATACTACAAAGATGAAGCCACATCAATGTTCAGAGCTGCTCAATTCATAATAGCCAGATTGTGGAACCGACCTAGATGCCCCTCAATTGATGAATAAATAAAGAAACTGTGGTATATTTATGCAATGGAATATTACTCAGCCATAAAGAATGATAAAATTATGGCATTTGCAGGCAAATGGATGAAATTGGAGAATATCATGCTAAGAGAGATAAGCCAATCTCAAAAAATCAAAGGAAGAATGATCTTGCTGATAAGTGGATGATGACACATAATGGAAGGAGGGGGCAAGAATGGAGGAAGGAGGGAAAAGAGGGTTGGGAGGAGTGGGGGGAAGGGAAAAAATAACATGAATCAAACAACATTACCCTATGTAAATGTATGATTACACAAATGGTATGCCTTTACTCCATGTACAAACAGAGAAACAACATGTATCCCATTTGTTTACAACAAAAATTTTAAAAAAATGATAAGTGTTTGAGGTGACAGATTTGCTAATAAACCAGATTTGATCATTATATGTGTATGGAAACATTGTACACCTAAATATGTATAATTATTATATAGCTAAAGTTGTAAAAAACAGGCAAAAGTAATCTTCAGTTTCACTATTTTCTTTAAAATGTGGAATTTTCACTTTTGAACACACTGGATCTTCTGTTTGTTGAAATATGTACATGTGATAAAGATTAATGTTAAGAAGACTTTCCTTTGAAAAGTTCTTTCAATGTTCTGATCTCTCATCCCCTTGGATCACTCTCTAGTAATCTTGCTTCATCTTCTCATAGATACATTGAAGAACTTGTCAATAAAAATGTCTACACCCCTCAAAAAAAAAGAATTTTTGCATTTATGATATTAAAGAACAGTGGCCTACAATTTTATTTTCTTGCATTGTACTGGTATGGCTTTAGTACTAAGGTAGTGCTAGATTTGTAAAAATGAGTTCAGAACTACTTCCTCATCTTCAATTTGTTGAAGGAGTTTAAGAAGGATTGGTATTAGTTTTTCTTAAAATTTTTATAAAATTCAGTCAGAATGCCATAAAGTTGCTCTTTGATTTTGGACTTTTTATTATTGATTTGATATTCTTACTCATTATTAGTCTGTTCAGAATTTTTATTTCTTCCTGATTTGGTTTTGTTAGGTCATATTTATTTAAGAATTTCTCCATTACTTCTAGGTCATCCAATTTGATGAACATAAATGTTTATAGTAGTCTTTAATGATATTTCATATTACTGTTATCATTGTTGTCTCTTTTATTTTCTGTTACATTATGAGTCTTCTCTTAATAGTCTAGCTACAGTTTTCAAGTATTAAAATCTTTTTAAAAACAAAAGTCTTAGTTTTGTCAATCTTTGCATTATTTTTCCAGTTTCTATTTTATTTCTACTTTAATCTTATTATTTCCTTCTTTCTGCTAACATAGGTTTAATTTCTTCTTCATGTTTTAGTTCCTTGAACAGCAATATCAAGTTAATATACTTCTTTATTTATGTGGATGTTTATTGCTACAAATTTTCCTCTTAGAACTACTTTTACTTTATCCCATAAGTTTTGGTATTATATGCTTCCATTTTATTTTTTTAAAGGTATTAGCTAATACGTATTCTCATTTCTTCTTTGATCCATTGGTTGATTGTTCTGAGTTTGTTTAATTTTTATGGATTTGTGAGCTTGTTAAAATTCCTTTTCTTATTTATTTCAAGTGAAGAATATGTACTCGATGTACATATTCTCTTTCAGTCTCTTAATTTTTGAGATCTTTTCTGTGTCTTAATATGTGATCTATTCAAGATAATACTCCATGTGTGCTTAAGAAGAATGTGCATTCTGTTGCTGTTAGATGGAATGTTCTGTACATATCTGCAAGGTCCATTTGGTTTATAGGATTGTTCAAGTCCAATGTTTCTTTTACTGTTTTTAAGATCTGTCCATAGTTGAAAGTGGAGTGGTGAGATTCCCTACTATTAGTACTGCAATCTCTCCTCTTCATATCCTTAAGTATTTCTTTTATATATCTGGATATTTTAAAGTTGAGTACTTATAGATTTATAATTGTAATATGCTCCTAATGAATTAACCCCCTTATTACTGTATGATGTCCTTCTTTTTGCAGTATTGACTTAAAGTCTTTTTTGTCTGATGTAACTATAGCTACCTAGCCCTGATGTCTTTTTATTTTATTTACCTGTGATACCTTTTTCCATTTCTCCAATTTTAGTCTAAGTATGTCCTTAAAGGTGAGGTGAGTCTTTATAAGCAGAATATAGTTGGGTCTTAATTTTTTTATTCATTCAATCACTGTGTGTCTTTTTCTTGGGGGGGAGAATTTTATCCATTTATATTCAAGGCAGTTATTTAGAGGTAAGCACTAACTAGTGTCATTATATTAGCTTTTATGGTTGTTTTGTAGCTACTTTCTCTTTTATTATCTTCCTTTGTGACTTGATGTTTTTCCATAGTGCTATGCATTGATTTTCTTCTGTTTATTTGTGGTTACCTTTAGGGTTACCTAGAATGTCTTACATTTGTAACAGTTTATTTCAAGTTGGTAGCAACTTCAGTTGGATTGCATAAAACAATGCTACAGTCTTATTTCCCCCATTTTACATTTTTAAGTCTCAGAAATTATAATATTTTATAATATGCATCCCTTGACAATTCATTTTTAGTGACAGTTGTTATTAATAGTTTTATCTTTTAATTCTTATATTAGGAATAAAATTTCTTTACACACATTATTACAGCCCTAAAATATTCTGAATATAGCTCTGTTTTACTAACACCATTAGGTTTTTTTGCATTTGTGTGTTTCATGTTTAGTAATTATTGGCCATTTGTTTCTGCTTAAAGAACTCCCTTTAGCAATTCCTGTAGGGAAAGTCTAGTGTAATGAACTCCCTTACTTTTATTTATTAGAAAAAGTTTTTTTATTTCTCCCTCACTTCTACAAGGCACTTTTGCTGAATAAATTATTTTTTGTTGGTAGCTTTTCTTCAGCACTCAGAATATATCATCCCATTGTCTCCTGGACTGTACAGCTTCTGCTAAAAAATCCTCTGATAGACACATTTGAGACTTGCACTATTTAGTATATGCTAGTGGTGACCCTGGGTAGGCAGAGCTTATTGTGCATTCTCTAATTATCTTGTATATTGCCTTTGCTCTGATGTAAGGTGTAGCTGTTGGCTGGGTTATGTTGTTTGGAAAGACCACTGTCTGGGTTCTGCTGTCAAGGGAACTGTTGGTTAGGTATAGATTATGACTTCTGGTCAGGCTGTGGTGGCTTCTCTGTCTGGGATCACTAATTGTGATCTGTAGTTTGGCAAGACTGTATTCTGAGCTGTTATGTTAATCAGTGGCTCAAAATGGTTGAACTTCCTAGTGCATTTCTGAAGACAACCAGTTCAGATTTGCAAGTAAGCTCTGAAGTTGGCCCATATCTCTGCTCAGATGCAACAGCTGACAGGAACACTAAAGTATCACCAAAATTTTTTGACTGATTAGCATGACCTTTCACAACTTTCTTAGTTTCTATTTGACCCTGGGTTGTCTACATGTGACATTCCCCAAAATATTCTCCATAAAGTAATACCAGACTGGGCTTCTTGAGAAGCACCTTAGAATGCATAGGAGTCTGTATATCTGCCATCTGTTCTTTTTCCCCTGAAGAAACTATGCTCCCAGGGAAATCCTTTTTGTCTGGCATTGTGTTGACTCAAGGAAGGATTGCATAGTGAAGGTAAGACAATTTTTCTTAGGCTTCTAATTTGATTTATATTTAGTTCTTTGGTCTTTCCATGTGTCCCAGTCTTTTTTTCAAGGACTGAGGTTTTCAAAGAGATGCTTTTGTCCCTGATGGGGTGTGAGGCCTGAGACTACCTATTCCTCCATTTTGCTGTTTTGGAAAAGCTTACTCCTCATTTCTCATAGCAAATCTTTATTTCTCTTTGTTTTTCTTTCATAGTTCCTATACCTTTTTACTTCTGTATTAAATTTGATACAATTTTTCCCATTTAATTTCCTGCTTATTAAACTTATCTTAAATTGTATCTAATCAGCTATAAACTTCTTCATGTGTGTTTAAATTTTACTGTATATGATGCATTCATATGTGATGCTTCACATATATAACAATTTATAATACATAATGCAAAATATAAGACATAAATTCTAGATATTTTCTTTGTTTTGATGATTCTGGCCATTTTGGCATTTTGATTGCCTTTTTTGTGAATCTTCAGTTTGAGAAGAATTCATTGGAAATGACTCATTTTTTTTTTTTTAAGGAAATCAAATTTTCAATTTATGGAACAATCAATGCCATCTGGTGCTAGGAGTCATCAGACTAGGTGGAAGGTCAACCAGTATGTGATGAGGGTCTGGAGGGCTGCAGGTCCCAGAGTCAGGTAGAGCTGGAGATGCTGCCGAGGGGCTGGGTCCCCCACATTGTCAGGGCCCAGGACTGCTGTCTGCAAAGAGCGCACAAAGAAGTACATGAGTGCAGACAAGGTCCAGGCCAGGGTCGCGTAATAGCCATCACTGCTGAACAGCAGCCCTGTGAGCACACTGAGGATCATCCCCACATATTTGTAGCTGCTGTAGGCCAGTAGGTGGAAAGTACTCAGTTCACTGCATATGGTGGCCAGGTTGAGGCCAGGAGCAGAGTTAGTACCTCCATCACCACCCACACCAGTGCTGTTCTTGCACACAGGCCCAGCACCTTTGGAGAGAACCTTTTCTGAATGCCCAGTGCCACCCCAGCCAGCAGCACATAGGTGATGAAGGACATCATAGGGATGTAGAGGTCAGGGGCATTGAGGTCTTGCCATGGGGGCAGAGGAGCATCGCAACTGTACTTCACTTCCCAGTTCTTGTTTGTGTAGGGGGAGACAAGCAGCTCTAGCTTCTTGGCCACATAGGCTGTGTCCACAGCAAAAAAATACTTGAGTTTGTTCACAGACATAAAACAGTGTAGCTCCTATGTGCACTGTCCTTGGAGATGCAGTGAAGTTGCCATAGGCCATAGCCACGTTGGCCATTGGGTCCCCAAGCAAGTGGTTGACATTGTAGGCCACCTTAGCTCCTGGGTCTGGGTATCCCCCAGGTTGGTTGGAATAACCACCGCTTGTATGATCAAAGAGGGGAGGGGAATAAGAAGCTGCCTGGGCCCTGTGCTTGGAACAGTGGGCTCCGTAGCCCGAGTGATAAGCCATTGCTGCAACGTTCGCTCTCCCTGAGGGACGACTGTGCTGTCTCGTGGGTACCATTACTAATAGAGTCGCTGCCTCTCTCCCGGGACACCGAATGAGGTTACCCAGCAGCCTGAGACATCCTGGGGCTGGTCAACTGCGGTCGACATGTTTGTAGCGTCCATGACTAATCTTTATTCCACTTGACATTGGCTGGCTGTAGCTTTTTACTCTATATGTCCTTCTCCTTGGAGCAACTTTACTTTCTCATAGCATATGACTCCAAGAGAGAGTATGCCAAGAGAGTGTGGAAGTTTCCAGTTTTATAAGACCTAGACTCTGAAACTGGTAAAGCATTTCCTCTACTGAGACTGCATTGATCAGGCAATCAGAGCTTGAATTCTAAGACAGGACTTTTTACCTATCTCTCAGAGCATTGGTAAAGAAATCTGGGGACATGCAATGACATGATACTCATTCTAGCCTTTGAAAGATAAATATAGATCAAAAGAAGTTATCTTTAGAAACTTTAAATGGATGATTAGAATTGTTAAAAAAATAGTACTGGTTATTGGTCATATTGATCTTTGGGGGATCACTTTGGTCAGGTATATAAGTAGTGATATTCATAATTCATCTTTTCCAGAATGCCCCACCTTTGTCATTGACACATTCTATAATTCTTAAAACATAATTGTTTACATATGTTATAAAGATATTTTACTTTTGTTTTATCAAGAACATTTAAGTATCTCTATAAACTCAGTGAATGCTGATTGCTTGGAGAAACATCAACATGAAGGTACAATATGAATTTTCAGAAAAAGAGGTCCATCATTGATTTAGTGGAAAATGGTAATAAATATACTTTGACAATAAAGCTCAGTTTTGTAATGAAATACAAGTAATATTTTCTGTAAAATTTCCACTGGAAGTATTTGATACTTAAGAGTACTATTGAAACTTTTAGGTGCATAATTTATCATAGGCAAACATTTTAAGGTCTAAGAATGAATTACTTTTATATTCAGATGAATTTTTCACATTTAATTCTTATCTGCCTTCTTCTACATTCAAGTCTTCTTCAGTTAAGAGTTAAAGTACTAAATTTCATCTTGGGCTTTATGTTTTCAGTAGATTTAAAGATGGTTTTACACTTATCCTGCCGACAGGGGATTCAGAGACAATTACAGAAAGTCAGTCAATCTGTTATATGATGTGGGGAAGCAAATCAGGGCTTTAGATGCAATTCAAAGTTGAGCATCTTGAAAAGAACTTTCTAGAAATTACTCATAAATAATTTCCAACAGGGCTTCATTCAAATGATGACAAAAGTCTTTTAAGTCCCAAATATGTGCAAATGAATCTGACTTTGGCTTTGCATTATGATTTTTTCTTCTATTTGATTCATTTTCAAAGTCAGTATGGTGTCATTATTGTTTCTTTCAGAAGTAGCGAATACATCCAAACTTGGACATATGAAATTATTGTGCTTCTGGTGGATGAATTAATCCACCCAAAGCCTCAACACTTAAAAGCCAAACTTTTGGCATCTTTTCAGCTAGAATCTGAGGCATCAGACTAAGTGGATCTTAATTTAAATGCATGGATATAAATCTAATTGAGAAGGCTGTTTGTGCATATTATAAATTATTGATGAACAATGTATGGAAAGCAGTCTGAATTGTCCATTGAAATCCCCATTCAAGTATTCAGAATGAAGTACTATGACTTGTTATGTGATCAATGTCTAAGTGTTTGTTTTTCAAGGAAAAGGAATGTGCTAACCTAACCAGATAGAGCATTATTTCCCAGACACACTGATAGATGACTATTCCCTTGTACAATGACACCACTCTTTCAGTATTGTCCTGTTTGAAGTTTAATTTAGCCTCTTTCAGTCTAATCTCCTTACATAATTTTTTGCAAATCTAATACCTAAAACTGATTGTGTTCAAAATGAAACTTGATTCTACCATTTTTCAATCCCTTACTTAAGCTGGAACACTTAGAGACTGGTTTTCACACATTTTTCTTTCTTTCCACTTATGCACCCCAAATTCTTTCTATTTTGCCTTGGAAGTTTTCTAAATTCTGTCATCCAGTCTTTTTTCTGCTTCTGAGCTAGTTCAACCTGGTCCTGTCTTTTGCTTGGACCAAAGAAATAGGTTTTTTGCATATCTTCTAGCTTCTGGAATTTTTGTATCTTTTCTCTTTATTTTTAAGACTTTTTTAGTTGTCAACGGATCTTTATTTTATTTATTTATATGTGGTGCTGAGGATTGAACCCAGGGACTCACACATGCTAGGCAAGAACTTTATCATTGAGTCACAACCCCAGCCCCATTTTGTAGCTTTTTAATATATCCTTGCCACTGTGGTTAGTTGTTATATTTTTAAAAATTCAAGTCTGAGGTTGTCATTCCTTTATTTGTAAAGGCATAATAATATCAAATTGCATATTTTGGAGTAAAATTCAAATTGCATTGGCAAGCCTATTCTTTCCATCCTTACTTCCTGCTACTTTTGTCTAGAGACTATCCCAAGCAAATTATTTGTAGTTTGTTATGTATTTGTGATTTAGTTCATATTCTGTCTGATATTTCATCTGTTTCCTGCTTGACACTGTCTTAATCAGCTTCCAAGTTCAAACCTCAATACCACCTCTTTTCAAAGTCTTAGATAATACAAAGCTATTCTACTTTTATCTTTTTTCTTTCAATATTTTTAGTGTTGCATTTCCATATAGAGTGAACAATATTATCTAACACTATTAGGTACCTCCTATTTAACTACCATGGCAATCTAATTCTACAGATGAAGAAAATGAGGCAAAAGGAGTTTAAAATCCTACAGATAATACATGTCAAGGCTGATTGCAGAATTAAGAGGTTATATATTTAGGAAGCAGGACTTGACAGAGCAAGAAATTGAACTGTGATGCATTTGGAACAAAAACTGCAGCTCATCCCATGGGGAGCTCTGGAACTAAGATGGCTCTGAAGATCCATATCATCTTGCCACAGTTGAACTGGCACTTGCAAGTTCACTGACCAGTCAGTTAATGTTTGCTGTCAACAGAGAAAAGGAGTAAACCAGAACAAGATATCTCCCATCAATGATGGACCATCAATAGCTAACACTCCTGGTCCCTGGGAAATGAAGATCTCAAACATGGAAAGAATACTTCCAGGGGTCATCATGACTTTTATAACACTTATTCTTTCTATTGGTGTCTTCTTTTATGCCATCTGGTGGACTGATCAAGATCCACTTAATTTCCTTGTCTAGAAATTATACATTCAATATTTTTTGTGGTTGTGCTTACATATTTGATATGCATGCTTGATTTGTTGTTTGAAGTTAATCACTACTCCTTTCATCCTCCCAGTTGACATAGGAATCTTAGTATACTTTAAATCAGATCACCCCATCAACTCTTATAATATTATTTTTCAGCACTTTTACTGTTTCTCTACACTTAGATCATTATGATTACTGTTGTGTTGTACAGATTTTCTAACATGCTTATTATTCTTTAGTTCCTGCATTTCACTCCCTTCTCCAAATTCAAATTCCTTAAATGTTTCCTTTTATAGTTATTTCAGCAATTAAGTGCAAATTTGCTGTGTCTTCTCTTAGATTCTTTTGTTTGTTCCATCCTTAAATGTTCACTTAGTAGATTGTTAAATTCTAGGTTGGCCGTTATTTATTTTTAGTACTTTAACCACATCCTTCATTTTTTTCTGGACTTCTACTGTCACCTTGGAGGTGTTTTTAGCTGATATCAGTTCCTGAAGAAGGACACAACAGATAGCCTTCAGCTCCAACATTCCAACAAGCTAGGAAAATGAATGCCTCAGTTCAGAAGGAGGAATATGTGGTGCTAACTCCACTAGAGTTAAATAATTTGTTTTAAACAGGAGAAAAGTAGGGAAAGAAACAGAGATGAAGAAAAAATAATTAATTATTTCATATTAAAGGTAGACCTTTAGTGATTCAGAAAAAGCTCTCTGCCCAAATTCTTTAGTTCAGTGACCAAATATACTAATTTATATATTCCTTTCATGTTTTAGAAAGTAAAATATTATTTTCTGCCTTGTTTCTAGTTCCTCAACCAGCTGCCAAGGCAGCAATGTAATTAATTATTTATTTACTTTGTGGTTTAGCAGAGGGCAAATTTTATTTTCATATGAACTCAAGATGGGAAGCCTAATGATAACATTTGTAACCCCATTAAACTGAGACAGGTTTAGAATTTAAGGAGAAAAGCAGATGCACTAATACTCTGTGAAAACTGGATAACTTTGGCAAACTCAGTTAATATTTCCTTTTAGTTCAAGAAATTTCTTTGGAAATACTGGAATCTCATTTCTACTTTGAAGCAAAAGGGAGGAAGTTCTTACTATATAGAGTCTATCTCAAAATTTATGCTCCTTGTTTTAAAAAATGATTTGAGCTCACTTGCATCAACATGGGAATGTTTTTTTCTGAAAATAAGAATTAACTTGAGTGACAGAAAATGATCAATTAATGCAAAATTAATTTACACAAATGTCTACTCCACAACTTGACAGTTAATGAGTTAAAGGTGGACTACATAACTGCTCTAAACTTTCTGATTTCTGATGACAAAAGAATACTTACCAAATGCAAAACTTTCATGCTTCATATAATTGCATTTAGTTATAATCTCAGTTGAGAGGTTTTGAAGAATCACCTTGACTGGTTTTCCATGCCTGCCCTCCTCCAAAAAATGAAGATTTAAATATCTTACATTAGCTCAGGTGCTATGCTGGAAACACATTTTTAAATCTTAATTTTTAAATTTGTTCTAGCTAGTTATACATGATAGAGTGTATTTTGACATATTATACATACATGGAATATAACTTCTTATTCTTATGGTTGTACATGATGTAGAATTACATTGGTCATGTAATCATATATGCATTAGGCTACTAATGTCCAATTTATTCTACTATTTTCCTATTCCAATTCACCCTCTCTTCCCTTCATTCTCCTTTGTTTAATCCAAAGTACTTCTATTCTTTCCTAAACTCCATATTATTATGAATTATCATCCACATATCACATAAAACATTTGGTCTTTGTTTTTTTTGGGGGGGAGGGGATTGACTTATTTAATTTAGCTTGATATTCTCCAGCTCTATCTATTTACCCACAAATGCCATAATTTCATTCTTCTTTATGACTGAGTAGTATTCCATCATGTACATGTACCACATTTTCTTTTTCCATTCATCTATTGAAGGGCACCAAATTGGTTTCATAGTTTAGCTATTGTGAATTGAGCTGCTATAAACATTGATGTGGCTGCATCACTGTAGTATGTGGAAATAAAAATTTACTTAATATTTGTGTCTATAGATAAGAACTTAAAATCAAGCTTGGTAAATATGTGAAAGGTTAAGAATTGTTAAAGAGAGAATAAATAATGATGTTCACATCAAAATGGCAACTGAATACAACAAAAACTATATTCCATGACTTTTCTTTAAACACTTTACAAAGTTATTAAAATGCAAAGTTTCAAAAGTGCTGCAAACTTTGAAATATCATAAGGTCTTAGATGTGACTGGACTGAAATAATTACAATGACTGAACAAATCCTCTAGTTCTAGAATTCAAAATATAACAGGAAGGATAAACAAAAAGTGTTTTTCCATCCATAGTCCCTGTGTATATTCTACTTTAGAAATGCATTGCTTGCAAAAAGAAAAAAATGATTTTCCTTTGTCCTATGCATTCTCCAATCTCTTCATTTCTTCTAACCAAGCTCCCTTGGCAGCCTTGTGTCTATATTAATAATGTCTCACTTTACTTTGTCAGTTTTTGAAAAAAATATCTTTGTACTTGTTTTACTTTGCCTTTCACATGGCCACAGAATAACTGCTTTAGAAGTCCATGGTCAATATTCAAATCAAGTTGTAATTTAGCATGGTATTCAAAACTCTCTATATTAATGTGTCTGCTTCAAACATAGGCTGGATTTGCAGTTTTTCAACTTTGAGATGGTGTGAAACTAGTGCCCTTTTAATAGTAACATTTTCTTAAATTTTGAATTTGAATCTTTTCCTGGGCTAACAGTATGTATTACAGTACTCATGATGTTGGGCAGAAGCAGTGAGCTGCAACTATTGATCAACCCCGTAATCATAAGGAGAAATAATGGAAACTCTACAGTGTTTCATGAGGCAAAGCCATCATGTTTGGTAGGTTAGTGTATCAATTTCATTTTAAACTCATGATATTTTCCATCAGGTCTGGATGTCATTCTCTCTGATCTACTTGGCTATCTCATACTTTTTTCCTTCAAAATGCATTCAAGTGTCCTCCCAAGAAGCCTTCATAATGGGTCTTTCTTCACTGCCTTGAAATATCACTCCACTTAGACCTCTAAGAGTTCCCATTCCTCTGCCCACTGTACCCATGTGCTTTTGGTGTTTTGAAACTGTTACATATTCTGAGAATTTGCTAGATCCATTTAGGAAAGAAAGTGAATTTAGGTAAGCATTTTGGCTCTGATGAATGGTTGGTAGGAAAGGGAATCAAGTGACCGAGGCAAGATTTAGAATTGGTTCTGTATTATTTCAAGATTTCCATGATCACCTTTATTTTAAGTAGTTCAAGATGAATATATTCTCTAGTGCATATCCTTTTATTCACTTCATTGAAGTTTCCATGGGAGAGAAAGAACCTAGATCCTTTTCTTGAATGTCATATTAACTTCTTGTATCAATTTAGGCAAGACAGCAAAACTTAATTCGTACTTTTTAATAAATAGAATGGCTGTTACAGATTTCCTCTGTAGGTTTTTTATTTTCCCTCCAGCTCTAACATTATACAGGTCAGATTCTATACTCTTACCATTCACATTGTATCCATTTGTACAAGTATTTTAATAGGTTGCTTAAAGAAATTTCCCCTCAGCCTTAACATGTCTTAAGCATAAGTTTTGTTGGAACTTACAGTTTTAGGGGATCCCAAAGGAGCTTTCAAATTTGATTAAAAGCTTTGTGTATTTACTAGGGTTTGTCTACCTATATTCCAGGAAAGCATCTATGGACTTGCTCCTGAGGAATTCATGCTGCCTTTAACAATGACTCCCTTGTTGCCATGAGGTACAGTGGGCAGCAGACATATGACAGGACGGTTAGTGTCTATGAAGTCTAAATCTCTTCTTTGAACACTTGAGAATAATTTGATGCTAGACCACATTTGGTTTTCAATGATTGCCATACAAATACACTGAAATTAGGCAATTTATACTGTGATTTTTGTCACGTGACCAAAACCAGACTAAATAATTAAATATACCAAGGAAAATATCTTCTAGAGTAGAATGGCAATAGTTCAAGTATAGCAAGAATTTATGCAAATGGGATGGGTTCATACTTTCTAACACACTTCTGACTTCTGTCCTATGTCATGCTGGCCTCCCAAGAAGAGAGGGTTTTCCATTCTTCTCTTCTCTTCTCTTCTTCCACTTTCTTCTCTTTCATGTGGTTTTGGTGAAGACATTCTTATTTTTCATTAACTGGGATATTAGAAAGTAAGCTTTGTAAGACAGCATTAGAATCATTAGTAGCAACTTTGTGTTTTACCTAAAGAAATAATAATCAGTGAGACTATTTTTTAAATTCCTGCATTAAATATATGCTCCAATTTAAACTGGAAGATGCTTTAAGAGGAAAAACTTTACTTTTTTTTTTACTTCAAATCAATCTATAAACTAAAACAAAACATTGTATGCCCAAGAGGTATAGACTGTACATGTACAAATTAAAAACAATAATAGTATAAATTGTTATGCATCAAATTTCATATATTTTCTAAATTGGAAGAAAAATTTTAAAAAAAGTTATAGAGGAGTTTGGTATTAATTTTGTGACAAGACAAAGTGAAAAGAATGGGCTCTTGTTAAACACCTGCTAATTCCCAAGCCCTGCTGTAAATTCAGACCTAAAATTCACAATATGTGTATGTTGGGTATATATATTAGGCACATAGTATGATAGAAGCAGTAAATGAAAATATAAGGTAATCCTACCGCATGATAATTTTCAAACAATATTACCATAGGTAATGATATTATATGCAGCCTTAGGCAAAATGAAAATAATATGTTTGTATAAATCTGTATGTGCAATGTCCTTTTATATTCTTAAATGCAATTGAACTATTTACACCAAACCACGTGGATTTTGGACTATTAATAAATCAGAAAAATTTCAATATCAGCCTATATAATCCTATCTCATGACAACATAGTGCTTTTTAAAAACAATATATTTAGCTTAACAATTTTCCTACTGATGTACGTATTCATTGTTCCATATTTTTCATACTATAAATTACATGGTAATGTATGTTACTCTTCATATATCTTAAGTATTTTGATTAGTGTTGTTTTAGTCAGCTTTTTCACCACTAAGACCTAACCAGCAAAATCCTATAGGAGGGAAAGTTTATCTGGAGGCTTATGGTTTCAGAGGTCTCAGTCCATAGACAGCCAGTTCCATTCCTTGGGACTCAAGGTGAGCCTGAACATCATTGTGGAAGAGTATGGCAGAAGGAAGCACCTCACATGGTGATCAGGAAGCAGACTCCATTCACCAGATACAAATATATACAAATGTATACCCCAAAGCCACACCCCCAATGCCCTACCTCCTCCAGTCACACCCCACCTTCCTTCAGTTACCACTCAATTAATCCCATGAGGTGATTAATCCACTGATTGGGTTAAGGCTCTTAGCCCAACTCATTTCTTCTCTGAACCTTCTTGCACTGTCTCACACATGAGCTTTTGGGGGACACCTCACATTCAAACTATAACAAGTGTGTACATAGAAACAAATAATGAAAGTATAACTGATAAATCAAAATATGTCTGCATCTAAAATTATAATGGGATATCAGGAAGATGGTAGAATAAGAAACCCTGGACCTTCCTTCCCGCTTGAGCACACCAGTCAATAGTAATAAAAAAATTTATTTCACAAGAAATCTGAAAAGTTGTTGAAAGGTACCTGTACTCTGGGTGTGTACATCCAAGATGGTGAGGAAATTTGAAACACTTACTCACATAATCCCCATCCATCCCTAGTATTGTTTCATATAATT
This sequence comes from Sciurus carolinensis, assembly GCF_902686445.1. Taxonomy (NCBI): domain Eukaryota; kingdom Metazoa; phylum Chordata; class Mammalia; order Rodentia; family Sciuridae; genus Sciurus; species Sciurus carolinensis. The sequence continues at coordinate 30,480,068 of NC_062224.1, forward strand.
GACAGGTAAACACTAATCCCCAGCTTCTATTTAGAGAGGGAAAGCCATAGACTATGCATGTAAGGCCTCAGACTTTCTGAGGACTACCACAAAGATTGGCTTGTTTTTCAGCCATTTCAGAGTGCTTATGTAACCTGGCACAGTCTAGTTGCCTGGGGCCAGAAATAGTAGTATAAGTTAGTAGGTGCAATAGCCTCACATCCTCTCCCATAGATCAACACACGGTTGGTGAATGTTCAATTTACAAGTTTCTTCTGGGAGGTAGGGAAGAGTTATGACATATGTCCAATGATCCAACTTTTCCTGGGATTAGTAAGAGGACTGCATTCTGTTCAATCTGCCTCTAGCACTGTCGGGATCACCAGCTGGAGGTCACTGAGAAGAAAGATGATTATTTGAATTAACATGCATCTAGTGTCCATAACTCTTTCCCCTGACTCAGTGAAGAGGCAAAAAACAAAACAAGCAAACAAACAAAACTCCCAGATCTCAACTTCTCCCTGGGGAAAGAGTTAGACAGAGTGTCCAATGATCCAAGTTTTCTGAGGGCTTCCTGAGAAAACACTGGGCTTTGGTGTCATTCGATACCAAAGAATCTAGTAACTCTAAATAGGATCCAGTATACCCTAGATATTTTGGGACCATGAAGGAAAAAAAAAAAAGTGGATTGGACTGTAGAAAGTTTGGTAGGCACCTAGAATCTCTGGCCAAATTGATTTGACAAGTGTCCTCTCCTATATGAGGCTAGTCCATGAAGACTGAGAGAGATGGCTGTTTTGTCTAATGCGTAAGGTATCATTAAGGAATCAAGGAAAATGAAGAAGTAAGGAATATGTTCCTTAAAAGGGAACAAATAAATTTCTAGAGACTGACCCAAAAGAAATAGGATTTGTTTGACAAAGAATTCAAAATAACTGTCAAAACTATGCACAAAAAGTAAGCAAAAAAAATTCATGACCAAAATGAGAATCTCAACAAAGATAAAGAAAAATATTTAAAAGTACCAAGATTCTTGAACTTAAGAACATAGTAACTGAACTAAAAAATTCACTAGACATCTTCATTAGCAAAATAAAGCAATTAAGCAAAATAAAGGTACAGTGAACCTCAGGACTGGTTATCAGAAATTATTCAGTTAGAGGAGTGAAGAGTAATTTAAAAAATAACAAAAAAAAAAAGAATGAAGAAAGCTGCAGGGATTTATTAGATACCATCAACTTCATATACATTGTGAAAGGATCAGAAGAAGGGAAAGACCAGAAAGTATACACAGGAAGTGTACACTGAAAATTTCCCAAACCTGTGGAACAAAAGGGGCATCCCATTCCATGAATGAATTCAATTAAAATGTATACAAATAAATCACTGAGACACATTATACTAAGATTTTCAAAATTAAAGACAAAAGAGAATTTTGAAAGAAATGAAAGCAACTTGTTTTGTAAGTGGAAACTTACATGAACACAGCAGATTTTTCTGTGGACATCAGAGAGCAGAAAGATATATCTCAAATTCTGAAATGAAAAAAATAATCTTCTAATTAAGAATACTATCACTGATAAAACTCTCCTTCAAAAATGAAATAGAGATAAAGACATTGTCAGAAAAATAAAAACTGAAGTATTTTATCATCACTAGACCTGCATTACAAGAAATCCTAAAAGGATTAAAGTTAAATAACTTAAGAATAAAGGATGCTGAACAAAGACAAGATAGTATTAGAAAGTATAAAACTCATTGGTTAAGGTAAATAGACAAACACAGAAGACTGCATTATTGTATTATACAAATTCAAAAGATACAAGAAATAAAAACAACTATAATCAACATATTAGTGGGGTGGCAGTTGTAAAAATGTAGAATTTTCATGAATGATTAAAGCTGATATCAATCTTAAAGTGCAGTGTTATAACAAGATCTTTTGTACAAGCCTACAACAAAAGAAATATAGAATTTACACACACACACATGCGTAAACACACAAAGAAATCAGAGCACATCAATATAAAACATCAATGAAACATAAAAGACAGCAGAGAAATAAAGAAGGGGCAAAAGAACTACAAGATAAATGAAAAATCATTAATAAAATGGAAATAGTCCTTCAAAGTAAGTGAATTAAACTCCCCAATTATAAAAGTGTAACTGAATGGATGAAATTAAAACAAGATATAACTGTATGCTATTCATAAGAAACTCACTTTAGATATAACACATATAGACTGATAGTGAAGAGATGGAAAAAGATATTCCACACAAATGGCAACTAAAAGCAAGAGGTGAGTGGGCTACAGTTACATCCAACAAAATAGGCTCAAATCAAAAACTCTTAAAATATACAAAGTACTTTATGCAATGAAAAAAGTGTTGATTTACCAGGAAGATATACAAACAACAAATACATATGTACCCAATATCAGATCACTTAATTATATGAAATAGATATTATCAGAACTGGTAGGAGAAGTAGATAGCAATGTAATAGTATTATGAGACTTTAAAAGTCCCGTTTTCAATAATAAATACATCAACTATATTGAAATAATAATCAGCAAAAATGGTAACAGCAAAGTAGGCTTGAATAGCACTGTAGGACAAATGAATTTCACAGCCATAAACAGAAAATTCCATCCAATAGCAGAATACACATCTTCTAAAGAATACACAAGGAACATTCTGAAGAGCAGATCATGTATTAGATCACAAAACAAGTCAACTAATTTGAGAAGATTGAAATCACAAAAGGTACCTCTTCTGAACATGATGTAATGAAAGTAGATATCAATAGTTGAAGGAAAACTGGAAACTTTAAAAATATGTGGAAATTGATACATTTGAACAAAGGATCAAAAGTGAAATCAAAAGAAAAATTAAAAATATTTGAGACTCAAAAACAAAAATATAGCATACTACAATGAATGTGGCAAGCACAGTATGGAAAACTATTATAGTGAAAATTGCTATTTAAAAGAGAAAAAAAATCTAAATACCCTCATCTTACGCTATAAGGAAATAGAGAAGAAACTAAGGTTACAGTTGCAGAAGGAAAGAAAGAATAAAGATTAGCCCACAAATAAACAAAATAGAGAATAGGAAAAAAAAATAAAAAGAATCAATGAAACTTAAGAATTGTTTTTTTTTTGTTGTTGTTGTTGTTGTTTGGTTGGTTTTGTTTTGTTTGTTTTTTTAGTACCCTCATCTTTATTTGGGAAGAGGAGAAAGGAAATCCTGGGTCGTCCCCCACCCTGCGAGTCCTGCTAAGCTCTCTGAGCTTGGCTCCCTGTGGGGGAGGGGAGGGGACCAGGTGGCAGGGGCCTTCTGGAACTGGCCGGGGAGGCGGAGGGGGAGGAGGAGCAGGTTCGTCCTGGGCCGCTCCTGTGCGCAGGCTGGAGGTGTCCCATGCAGTGCCAGGGTGAGCGGCAGTGGCATGTGTGGAAGGGGAGTGCTGGGAGTGTGGGGTTTCTTGAGGTTCTGCTCCCCCCGGACCTGGTCCTCCGGTTGCCCTCCAGCCCTCGGTGTGGCCCACCTGGGTAGGTTTCACCTGTTCAGGCTGCTGAGGAGGAAGGGGGCTGGGCTGGGCGGGAGCGAAGTCAGGGGGCTGTGCCGCAGGGCCTGGGCCCCAACCGGCGCTGCCATAAATGCCGCGGAGCCTGGGTCGTCCGGGCCTGACCCCCGCTGTCCCCTTACACCCTCCCCGGCCAGCCAGTCACAGCTAATCCGACTTCTCCTCGTGGAGAAGTCCACCTGGTGGGCGTCCCTGTCTTGTCCTCCTTAGAGAGGTGCGCCTGTGAGTCCAGCCCAGACAGCGACACCAGGCCAGTGCTCGCGTTCACTGCTGGCAGGACCCGGGTTGCAGCCCCACCCGCAGGGGCGTCGGGACAGCGCCAGGGCCTGGAGCTGGACAGCTGGTACGCCTGGAGCTGCTGTCGGATGATGGAGTCCAGCTCAGGCGCAGTGACCTGCTTGACCCGCTCAATGACTCCCCAAGACCTGCTGCTGGTGCTCCTGGGACAGGTAGGGCAGGACCCGGGCACAGATGCCCTTGAGTCTCTTGATGGTTTCAGCCTGCTTGTGCATCTCCATGTTCAGGCCATAGGACATATCGAAGTACATCACATAATGATGCTGCATCTTGGACTTCTCACTGGCCAGCTTGTCACAGTCCAGCTTCAGGCTGTGATACTGGACCTGCAGGAGCTGAAACTCGTCTTTTATGCGGTAGCAGGAGTCCCAGGTGGTGATCTTGAGCTGCTGGGGTAGGTGCGACTAGCCCAGTGCTGGCTTTGTGGAAACATCATGTCAGGTGCGGCGGGTTGGGTGGGGTGGCGCGCTCTGCGCCCCAGTTGTGCGCCAGGCTTGGGCTGCTCTGGGCGCCTGTCAGCTGTGCCTTTGTCCTGGCGCCAATCTGCAGCTCCTGGGCAGCCGCCTCCACGCCCGGCGCGCCCGCTTCCTCAAGAATTGGTTTTTGAAAAAAAAAATAAGTAAAATTAACAGATCTTTATCTAGGCTAAGGAACAAAGGAGAAGAGAGAAAAGTCTCAAAATCAGAATGACAGAGAAGATAATTTAACTGATGCTGCTGCAATGAAAAGATAATGAGAATATTATGAATGATTAAACACCAAAGAGTTGGATAATCTAGAACAAATGGATGCTTTACTAGAAACCCCGACTACCAGTACTGAATTATGAAGAAATAGAAAATCTGAACAGATCTGTCAATAATGAAGTTGAACCAGTCATCAAAAACATTTCAATGAAGAAAAGTTCAGGACCAGGTAGCTTCACTGATAAACTCTACCAAATATTTTAAAAAGATTTAAATCTAATCCTGCTCAAACTTTTCCAAGAAATTGAAGAGAAGGAAACACTTCCAAAGTGATCTGATGTGGCCAGCATTACCCTAATTCCGAAGTCAAAGACACTATAAAGGAAAGGAGATGTACAATAATCCTGATGAACATATATTTATAAATTTTCAAGAAGCCGTAATAAATGAAATTCAATAGCATATTTAGGATCATGCACATGGCCAAGTGAGATTTATTTCTGAGATACAAAGAAGGTTAAATATATCATTAATTAATATGATACACTCCTTGAACAAAATAAAAGATAAAAATCACATGATTACCTCAACAGATATGGAAAAAGCATTTGACAAAATTTTACAAACTTTCATGAGCAAAACTCTAAACAAACTACAAATAGAGAAATTACCTCAAAATTATAAAGGTTAAATTTTAAAAGCCCATGGGTAATAACATACACAATGATGAAAAACTAAAAGCCTTTTTCCTAGGATCTATAGCAATATATGTCTGCACTTACCACTTCTATTCAACATAGTAATCAAAGTTCTAACAAGAGCAATTAGGCATGTATAGAAGTAAAAGATATCCAAGTGAAATAGGGAGAAACAAAATTATCCATGTTTATAGATGACATAATCTTATATATGGAAAACCCTAAGGGGCCATCAAAAAATGATTGAATTAATAGATGAATTCAGTAATGTTGTAGGATGCAAAATCCATTGTGTTTGTATATACTGACAACAAATAGGAAACCAGAAAAACAATCCCATTTACAATAGCACCAAAAACAATAAAATACTTATGAATAAACTTGAAGAGGTGAAAGAACTTTACACCAAACAGTATAAAAATATTGATGAAAGATATTAAAGAAAAATCAAACAAATGGAAAGACATCCCTTTTTCATGGATTGGAAGACAATACTGTTAATGTGCTCACACTATCCAAAGTGATCGAAAGATTTTTTGCTATCCCTATGATATATTTTACAAAAATTGTAAAATAACACTAAAATTTTTGTAGATCCTCTAAGGACCTATAAGGATACAATAGTCTCAAAGAAGAAGAATAAAGCTGGAGGCACCACATTTCCTAACTTCAGCATCTATTATAAGAATATAATAATTAAACAGTATGATAGTGGTATTAAAATAGACATATCAACCAATGGTCTAGAATAGAAAGCCCAGAAATCAATCTCCATCTTTATACTCAACTTATGTTTGTTAAGGGTTCCAAAAATATTCAATGGGTAAAGGATAGTGTCTTCAACAAATGAAATTGGGAAAACTGGATAACTAGTACAAAAGGATGAAAGTGTACTGCTGTCTTATGCCATATTCAAAATCAATTGAAGACCTAAAAGACCAGAAATCACAAACATCCAAAAGAAAGTATGTGAAAGAGCTTTGTGATATTAATCTCACAATAATTTCATAGATGTGACCTCAGAAATACAGATAACAAAAGCAAGTAGGTAAATAGGACTATATTAAATCAAAAATCTTTCTTACAACAAAGGAAATAATACACAAAGTAGAAAAGCAACAGATGTTTTGGAAGGAAATATTTGCAAACCATTTACCAAGTAAGGAGTTAATTTCCAAAATATATAAGGAACTCTCGCACTTCACTGGCATGAAAACAAAACAAAATAAACAAAAATTGGTTCTTAAAAAATGCGTTAAGAGGCCGCCGCCGCCGCCGCCGCCGCCGCCGCCGCCGCCGCCGCCGGGGCCGCCGCCACCGCTGGGATCCTCAGGTCAGAGCCCCAAAGGCCAAGTGAGCGGCGGGCGGCAGGGGGCTGGGAGGGCCGCGACTGGGAGGCTCGTGGCGCCTGGGCCAGCGGGATCCGCCCGGGCAGGCAGAGTCTGCGGGGCGGCAGGGAGGAAGGAGGCCCGCAGACCAAGAGCCGCGCCTGGGCTGGCGCAGCGCGGCTGCAGCCCCTGGGACCCGCGCCGCTGCCCTCCGGCCTCCGCTGGCGGCCCATGGCGGGATTTTCGTAGGTTCGTTTTATATGGGTGATGTCCCAGATCATCAATCTCTGCTGAGATTTTGCGCTGGATTTGAGAGTTTGGAGAATCCAAGCGGCCTTGTCACTTCAGTGGGTATTCAGCGGAAAATTTTCATCTTTTTGAAGAATTCTGCATTTTGCCAGTCACCTCTTATAACTGTGTGCCAAAGAAGGACTCCATGAAAGATGACAGAAGAAGTCATTGTCATAGCCAAGTGGGACTACACTGCCCAGCAGGACCAGGAGCTTGACATCCAAAAGAACAGCACCTGTGGCTGCTAGATGACTCCAAGACGTGGTGGCGGGTGAGGAATATGTCCAGCAGAAAGGGGTACATGCAGTCCAACTACGTGGAACGCAAGAACAGACTGAAGAAAGGCTCCCTGGTGAAGAACCTCAAGGACACCCTAGACCTGGGCAAGACCCGCAGGAAGCCAAGCACCAGGGACACATCGCTGACACCCAGCACGGATGCCGAGTACCCCTCCAATGGCAGTGGCACTGACCGCATCTAGGACCTCAACATCCCAGCCTTTGTCAAGTTCGCCTACGTGGCCAAGAGGGAAGATGAGCTCTCTCTGGTGAAGGACTCGCTCGTCACCGCCCTGGAAAAGTACACTGATGGCTGGTGGCAGAGCAGCTTCAATGTACACGTCGGCTGGTTCCCGTCCAACAACATGCTGGAGGAGGCGGACTAGGCTGCTGCCCAGTCCTCGAGCTTCCTGAGCCTGCGGAAGGGCGCCTCCCTGAGTAATGGCCAGGGTGCCCGGGTGCTACACGTGGTGCAGACGCTGTACCCCTTCAGCTCCATCACCGAAGAGGAGCTCAACTTCGAGAAGGGAGAGACCATGGAGGTGATCCAGAAACCCGAGAACGACTGAGAGTGGTGGAAATGCAAAAATGCCCGGGATAAGGTCAGCCTGGTCCCCAAAAACCAAGTGGTGGTCCTCAGTGATGGGCAGCCCTGCACCCTTCGCACGCCCCGCAGATCAGCTACACGGGGCCCTAGACAAGCAGGCGCTTCGCAGGCCGAGAGTGGTACTACTGGAACGTGAGGCGCCACCCAGCCCAGTGTGCCCTCAACGAGCGGGGGTGTGGAGGGCGACTTCCTCATTAGGGACAGCGAGTCCTCGCCCAGTGACTTATCCGTATCTCTCAGAGCGTCAGGGCAGAACAGGCATTTCAAGGTGCAGCTCCTGGACAACGTCTACTGCATCGGGCAGCAGCGATTCCCCAGCATGGATGAGCTGGTGGAACACTACAAGAAGGCACCCATCTTCACCAACGAGCATGGGGAGAAGCTCTACCTCGTCAGGACCCTGAAGTGATGGCGCCATGGTGGCCCCCCGGGGGCCTCTCCAGTGCTGCGCTGCTGGAGCCCTGTGGTCACCCTCCAGGGGGTCCTGCCTAGCCCACTGCCCTGTTCCATCGCCACCCAGGCCCTCGCAGCCATGCTCAGCCCTTGGCCTCCTGGTCAGCTTTAGAGGCTGGAGGCTGACGGGGCGTGCCTGCCCACCTGAGCCCTGTCCAGTTGGAAGAGCGGTTGTCTGTACAAATCGCCCCACAGAACTCTCCACGAAGCCACATTGGTATCAGCTAAGGACACCGGGACTGTGCCAGTGTGAAAGTGAACCACAGTGCTCTCAGTTGTGGTGGCCTGAGCTCCGGCTCCCTGGCACCAGGGGTCCCTGCCAGCAGCCCTCGTTCCAGATCCTGGCCCAGACGAGGCTCCCACACCTGCAGTTGCGTTTGAGGATAGCAATACTGGAAAGCCGGGTTGGTGGCAGTGAGGAACTCTCCAGTGCCTTTGAGGCTGTCTTGCAATAAAGAGAATTCCCACGAGAGTCAGTCTGTAGAAGAGGGACTAGTGATGTAGAAATACAGGATTTGGTAATTGACCCCCCAGATGTGCCATCGCCTAGTGCTGCTTCCTCTCACCCTTTGGCTTGTTTGAATTTCACAACTATGTATGTAATTCTCAAAGTAAGATGTATCTGTAGGGGTTTGTTGACACTAATAACAGATGTTTAAGGAAAACAGCTGATCTTTGGGGAAGGAGAGATAGGAATACTTTATACACACACATGTACATGTATATTATATATACACACACACACACACACACATATATATATATATATATATATATATATATATAATTTGCTTTACGGGGAAATTTTTCAGGGTTTACAAAAGAATATGTGATTGGTAGTAAAAGACACAATGTTTATGAAAAAATTGCATTTTCTTTTTTTCTTTACATTTGAACTTCTTTATAGTTGAAATATACAGTCTTTAGATGGCACATTCCTACAACTGAAGAAGGGGTCTTGAGATCCCCTAAACTTGCATACCCAGTTTTTTGGATATTGTAATAAAAAAGAAATATTATGACAAAAAATGGGTTAAGAACCTGAATAGATATTTCTCCAAGGAAGACATACAAGTGGAAAATAGGTATAGAAAAGATGATGAAGAACAGTAATAATCAGGAAAATGCAAATTAACAGCAAAATGAGAAATTATTCCACACTGTTAGAATGACCATTATCAAGAAATATAAGACTGACATGTTGGTAAGGATCTAGAAAAATTGAAACCTATTGTACATTGTAGGTGGGAATGATAATGGTGTAGCAGTCACTGTGGAAAGCAGTATGGAGATTCTTCAAAACATTAAAAATAGAGCTTCCATATGATTCAGAATTCCCACTTTTGGGTGTAAATACAAAGGAATGAAATCAGAATCTCAAGTGATATTAGTATTTCAGGGTTCTCTGCACTATTCACAATAGCCAAGACCTGGAAAACATCCAATGTCCATTGTAAGTTAAATAAATAAAGAAAATATGCTGTATAAATGCTGCAGAGTATGAACCTTAGAAAATGAAGGAATATTAAATATGTGATGAGGTGTATGAACCTTGAGGACAAGTGAAATTACCCAATCCTGGGACCAAGATTACATGAGTCCTTTTACCTGAGGTATCTGATGTAGTCAAACACATAGAATCAGAAAGTGGAGTGGTACTTGCTACTGACTGGGTCCAGGAGGAGATGAGGGTTTGTTGATCATTAGGCATAAGATCTCAATTATGCAAGATAAATTTGTTCTAGAGATTTGCTATACAATATTATCTCTGCAGTTAATAGTGTATGGTACACATAAAGATTAAAGTGTATACCTCATATATCTTCCAACTCAGATTGAACAAGGGTCCATGTACTTAGCCAACTTAGTCATGGAAAGAAGAGACTTTTTTTAACTTAATTAGTTTCTTCTAACTAAAGAACTGACTACATTGGAAGGAGATGAAAATGAATGGCATGATACTGAAATAATTCATTTAAGAAACAAAGTTTTCCAAATCCAGTTTTTCAACTCCTTCTACATCACATGATCATTTATCAAAACCCAGCAGTGAAATGAATTTTATTTTGTTAATAACCACAAGAAAATAAAATAAGTAAGATAAAATTGTGATGGATATTGTTGATTTGCTTATTCCAACTCTATACCCATTTTACAGATGCATCTTTAGAAGTCTTTTGAAGCTCAGGGATCTAATTAACCTGGTCCATGCTAAGAATCTAACCCAGAATGATTGAAAATATCAGTACACATCATTACTATACCACAATATAATTTAGAATAATAGAATTTGCAAAAAGAATGGAAAAAAATTATAACTAAACCATCAAAATAGCTGTATTTGTCAACAACATGAAAGAAAGTTGGGATTCTACCATAATTATCTGTTAGATTTTAGTAATGTTATTTAACCCTCTGGTTTCATTCTTTGAGTGTTAAGCTAATGAGTCATTTTTTTCTATTACATCATGATGAAGATCTAATCAGAAAATAGAGAAGTTTAAAACATGAATACTACTTGATGTGTGTGTGTGTGTGTGTGTGTGTGTGAGAGAGAGAGAGAGAGAGAGAGAGAGAGAGAGAGAGATACAGAGAGGTGGAATTTTTACAGGCAAACATTGTTAAAATGTTTTTAAATTTTATTTTAAAATTAAAGTTAAATTTAAATATTAAAATTAGTTTTTCCTGGATTTGATTCTTAGATCACTACATTAATTTCAGCAGAATGCTGGAGAATCCATACTTTTGGTCAAGGGTTATCAATGGCTATGTAGAAAAGTTAACTAGTTCTTAAATTCCAAGTCAGAAAAAAAAATTCTTAACTGTATTTTAAAAATATAAATCAAGATGAATGCTGCTGGTGAAATTTTCCTTCTAGGAGAGTGGAGAAATTGAATAGAGAAGTCATGAAGAATAATAGGCCAAAAAATGTATTCTTTCACTTGCATTTGCTTTTAAGCAGGTACTTATTGATTCACTCTTACAATGAATGAGAAATTATGATAAGGGACCTAGAAAGCACAAGAAACTAGAAAGGGATTGTGATTCTTGAGGAATTCACAGATATGCATTCAAGAGGAAAAAACAGTCTAAGAAAACACCAGAAACCCTATAAATCAACATATAATTGTCAAATAAATATTACTATAAGTGAATTCCCAGGATCCAAATATGAGAGAAGATTTAGAAAGGGAGGGTTTATAAAGAATATAGGGAGATCCAAGATGGCAAACTAGAGGGTGACTTTATATCCTGTCCCTCCAGAACTCAGGATTCAAGAAGGGGAGGTATTGAGAGACTCAGACCAACAGAGAGCCACAGGGTGAGTCTCTCCCATGGGGTGAAGCTGCAGCCGGGCGGCAGGCCCAGACAGTGGGCAGCTTCTCACAGCAGGGCAGGGCAGCGAGTCTTCCCCAAGCAGCCCTGCTCCCTCCTGTGGCCGGCATGATCCACAGCCAGCTTCTAGGAGCAGGCCCACCCAGTGAGAGCTTTTCAACACAGAGCCAATCCCAAGCCCTTAACCCAGTGGTGGGCCCCAACCTGCAGGCAGCTTCTTGGACCAGGGCAGGGCAGCAGCGAGAGACTTCCTCAAGCAGCCCTGCTCCCTCCCACAGCAGGCCTGGTCCAAGCCAGGTCCACAGAGCAGGCCCGCCCATTGAGAGCTTTTCCACACAGAGCCAACCCCAAGCCCTGAACCTAGTGGTGGGCCGCGGTCCGCAGGCTGCTTCTGGGACCAAGGCAGGATAGGGAGAGGTTTTCCTCCAGCAGTCCAGCTCCCTCAGGCAGGGACAGGCCCTGTCTATAGCCAGCTTCTAGGAGCAGTACTGCCCACTGAGAGGGTTTCCACACAGAACCAGCCCCAAGCCTTGACCCAGTAGCAGGATAGGGGCAGCTTTCTTCGGAAGCACTGATTAACAAGTTCCTCCAAGACTTCAGGCTACTGAAGGCTGGGAGGTGATATACTGGAAATCTACAGGGACATGATAAGCCAATAGAGGAAATCTGCAATATCTCAGAGTCCCACTGACATCTGACCAATATGAGAAAACAAGGGAAGAAAATGTTCCAAACAAACCTAAATACTATATCAAGAAAACACAATGACAGTACAGCAGAAGAAATGTCAGAAAGGGAGTTCAGAATGTACATAATTAAAACAATCAGTGAAGCAAATGAGGAGATGAAATAGCAAATGCAGGCATTAAATGATCGCACCAATCAACAGTTAAAAGAGAAAATATGGGAAGCAAAGATCATTTCAATAAAGAGTTAGAGATACTGAAAAACAACAACAACAACCAAAAAAAAAACCAGAAATCCTTGAAATGAAGGAAACAATAAACCAAGTTAAAAACTCCATAGAAAGCATAACCAATAGGAGAGAACACCTGGAAGACAGAACCTCAGACATTGAAGACAAAATATTTAATCTTGAACACAAAATTGACAAAACAGAGAAGAAGGTAAGAAATCATGAACAGAATCTACAAGAATTATGGAATAACATGAAAAGGCAAAATTTAAGAATTCTTGGAATTGAGGAAGGCTTACATAAACAAACCAAAGGAATGAACAATCTATTCAATGAAATTCTATCAGAAAATTTACCGAATCTGAAGAATGAAATGGAAAACCAGGTACAAGAAGCTTATAGGACTCCAAATACACAAAATTACAACAGACCCACACTAAGGCACATTATTATGAAAATACCTAACATACAAAATAAAGACAGTATTTTAAAGGCTGTGAGAGAAAAGAATCAAATTACATTCAGAGGAAAACCAATAAGAATATCAGCAGATTTTTCAATCCAGACCCTAAAAGCTAGAAGGGCCTGGAACAGCATTTACCAAGCCCTGAAAGAAAACGGATGCCAACCAAGAATCTTATACCCAGCAAAACTTACTTTCAGATTTGACGATGAAATAAAATCCTTCCGTTATAAACAAAAGCTCAAAGAATTTACAAAAAGAAAGCCGGCATTACAGAACATTCTCAGCAAAATATTACATGAGGAAGAGATGAAAAACAACAATGCAAATCAGCAACAGGAGGCACTAGCCTAAAGGAATAGCCAAATAAAGGAGAAACCAAATCATGTCAAAAAACAAAAATGATTCAAAAGACTGGGAATACAAATCATATCACAATAATAACCCTGAATGTTAATGGCCTGAACTCATCAATCAAAAGACATAGACTGGCAGATTGGATTAAAAAGAAAAATGCAACAATATGCTGCCTGCAAGAGACTCATCTCATATAAAGAGATATTCACAGACTAAAGGTGAAAGAATTGGAAAAAACATACCATGCACACGGATACAACAAAAAAGCTGGAATATCCATCCTCATTTCAGATAATGTGGACTTCAAGCCAAAACTAGTCAGAAGGAATAAAGAAGGACATTACATGCTGCTTAAGGGAAGCATAAATCAGCAAGACATAAGAATCAGAAATATCTATGCCCTGAACATTGGCTTATGCATGTACATCAAACAAATCCTTCTCAATTCCAGAAACCAAATAGACCACAACACAATAATACTAGGTGAATTTAACACACCTCTCTCACCACTGGATAGATCGTCCAAACAAAAATTGAATAAACAAACCATAGATCTCAATATCACAATCAACAATTTAGACTTAACAGACATATATAGAATATACCATCCAACAAAGAATGAATACACTTTCTTCTGAGCAGCACATGGATCCTTCTCTAAAATAGACCGTATTTTATGCCACAAAGCTACTGTTAGCAAATACAAGAAAATAGAGATACTACCTTGTATTCTATCAGATCATAATGGATTGAAATTAGAAATAAATGACAGAAAAAAAAAGAAGCTTCTCCAATATGTGGCGATTAAATAATACACTACTTTATGATGAATGGATAACAGAAGACATCAGGAGGGAAATTTAAAAATTCTTAGAAGTAAACGAGAACAAACACATCATATCAAAATCTCTGGGATAGTATGAAAGCAGTACTTAGAGGAAGATTTATTTAATGGAGCACATTAAACAAAAGAAGAAAAAATCAACAAATAAACGACTTAAAACTACAGCTCAAAGACCTAGAAAAAGAAGAGCAGACCAAAACAAAAAGGAGTACAAGACAGGAAATACTTACAATCAGAGCTGAAATCAACAAAATTGAAACAAAAGAAACAATTGAAAAAATTAACAAAATAAATAGTTGATTCTTTGAAAAAATAAAGAAAATTGATAAACCCTTAGCCACACTAACAAAGAGAAAGAGGGAGAAAACTCAAATTACTAAAATTCGGAATGAACAAGGAAATATTACTACAGACAAGAGTGAACATAATTAGAAGCTATTTTGAAAATCTATACTCCAACAAAACAGAAAACCTCTAAGACATCAACAAATTTCTAGAGACATATGAATTACCTAAACTTAACCAGGAGGACATACACAAATAAATCAATTTCAAGCAATGAAATAGAAGAGGTCATCAAAAGCCTACCAATAAAGAAAAGTCCGGGACCAGATCGGTTCTCTGCCACGTTCTAAAAAACCTTTAAAGAACAGCTCATTCCAATACTCTTCAAAGTATTCCGTGAAATAGAAGAAGAGGGAACCCTCCCAAAATCATTCTATAAAGCCAATATCACCCTGATACCTAAACCAGACAGAGACACATCGAGGAAAGAAAATTTCAGACCAATATCCTTAATGAACATCGACGCAAAAATTCTCAACAAAATTTTAGCAAATCGCATACAAATATATATTAAAAAGATAGTGGACCACGATCAAGTGGGTTTTATCCCAGTGATGCAAGGTTGGTTCAACATCCGGAAATCAATAAATGTCATCCACCATGTCAACAGACTTAAAGTTAAGAATCACATGATTATTTCGATAGATGCACAAAAAGCATTTGAAAAAATACAGCACCTGTTCATGCTCAAAACACTAAAAAAAAAATAGGGATAGTGGGAACATTCCTTAACATTGTAAAGGCCATCTACGCTAAGCCCATGGCCAATATCATTCTAAATGGTGAAAAACAAAGTATTCCCCCTAAAAACTGGAACAAGGCAGGGATGTCCTCTTTCACCACTTCTATTCAATATCATCTTTGCAACTCTAGCCAGAGCAATTAGACACCAAAGAAATTAAAGGGATATGAATAGGAAAAGAAGAACTCAAACTATCCCTGTTCACTGATGACATGATTTTATATTTACAGGACCCTGGAAATTCCACCAGAAAACGTTTAGAACTCATAAGTGAATTCAATAAAGTAGCAGGTTGCAAGATCAATGCTCATAAATCCAATGCATTTTTATACACAATTGATGAATCTTCAGAAAGAGAAGTTAGGAAAACTACCCCATTCACAATAGCCTTGAATAAAATAAAATACTTGGGAATCAATTTCACAAAAGAGGTGAAAGACCTCTACAATGAGAACTAGAGAACACCAAAGAAAGAAATTAAAGAAAATCTTAGAAGATGGAAAGATCTCCCATGTTCTTGGATAGGCAGAATTAATTTTGTCAAAATGGCCATACTACCAAAAGTGCTATACAGATTCAATGTTATGTGAATTAAAATCCCAATGATGTACCTTACAGAAATAGAGCAAGCAATTATGAAATTCATCTTGGAGAATAAGAAACCCAGAATAGCTAAAGCAATCCTTAGCAGAAAGAGTGAAGCAGGTGGTATCGCAATACCAGATCTTCAACTCTACTACAAAGCAATAGTAGCAAATACGGCATAGTATTGGTACCAAACTAGACAGGTAGATCAATAGTACAGAATAGAGTACATGGACACAAACCCAAATAAATACAATTTTCTCATACTAGACAAAGGGGCCAAAAATATGCAATGGAGAAAAGATAGCCTCTTCAACAAATGGTGCTGGGAAAACTGGAAAACCATATGCAATAGAATGAAATTAAACCCCTATCTCTCACCCTGCACAAAACTCAACTCAAAATGGATCAAGTACCTTGGAATCAGACCAGAGATGCTGCATCTTATAGAAGAAAAAGTAGGTCCAAATCTTCAACATGTCAGCTTAGGATCAGACTTCCTTAACAGGACTCCCATAGCACAAGAAATAAAAGCAAGAATCAACAACAGGGATAGATTCAAACTAAAAAGCTTTCTCTCAGCAAGGAAAACTATCAGTAATGTGAAGAGAGAGCCTACAGAGTGGGAGAAAATCTTTGCCAATCATACTTCAGATAGAGCACTAATTTCCAGAATATATAAAAACTCAAAAACTCTACACCAAGAATACAAATAATCCAATCAACAAATGGGCAAAGGAAATGAACAGACACTTCACGGAAGTAGATGTACAAGTAATCAACAGACATATGAAAAGATGTTCAACATCTTTAGTAATAAGAGAAATTCAAATCAAAACTACCCTAAAATTCCATCTCACCCCAATTAGAATGGCGATTATCAACAACACAAGCAACAACAGCTGTTGGCGAGGATGTGGGGAAAAAGGTACACTCATACATTGCTGGTGGGGTTGTAATTTAGTGTAGCTACTGTGGAAAGCAGTATGGAGATTCCTCAGAAAGTGTGGAATGGAACCACCATTTGACCCAGCTATCCCTCTCCTTGGCCTCTACCCAAAGGACTTTAAATCAGTATACTACAGAGATGCAGTCACATCAATGCTCATAGCTGCTCAATTCACCATAGCCAGATTGTGGAACCAACCTAGATGTCCTTCAACTGATGAATGGATAAAGAAACTGTGGTATACATATACAATGGAATATTACTCTGCCATAAAGAATAATAAAATTATGGCATTTGCAGGCAAATGGATGAAATTGGAGAATATCATGCTAAGTGAGATAAGCCAATCTCAAAAAACCAAAGGACGAATAATCTCGCTGATAAGCGGATGATGACATATATTGGGGGGTTGGAGGGCTTAGCGTTAGGGTTAGGGTTAGTGTTCGTGTTAGAGTTAGGAACGGGGGCAAGATTGAGGAAGGAAGGACAGTATAGAGGGAAAAGATGGGTGGGAGGGGTGGGGGGAAGGGAAAAAGTAACAGAACAAATCAAACATCATTACCCTATATAAATTTATGATCACACAAATGGTATGCCTTTACTCCATGTACAAACAGAGAAACAACATGGATCCCATTTGTTTACAGTAAAAAAGAAAAAATATAATATTTAAAATGGAGCTAAACTCTGAAGAGGTATTGGAAGGAAATTCCTGTGGTAAAGCAGATCCTTTTAGTTAATATGAGGTTTAATAACAGCATTGTTTTATAGATTAGGTCCTTCAGAACTGAGTTTTTTAGAGAAACTCAAATTTCTCTCTTTTTTTCTTCTTTATAAATTTTTCCTAGGTTCAAATGCAGAGGGGAGTTTGTTTTATTGTTTTAATTTTTGGTATAAATATCATTTTGTGGAAAAATTATAGATGAGCACTGTCAGAATTTAAAACACTTTTACCTGTCTCATTGTCATACTATACAATGTGGTACATGCTAGGTGTGTTGTATATGTTGTTTCATGACCTTTCTTTTGTCAAAAGACCTTTGACCTTTATTAACAGCATTATAAAATATGATACAGAAGGTACCAGGCAGCCTGAATCAGCATGAGGGCAACTTGAAATAATGGTATAAATGGAAGAGTCTTAAAAGATCTTATTTATCCAGGTTATCAGTCATAGTGCCCTCAAATTTTGCCCTTAGATTCTCTCCTCTGAGTTAGAGCAGAGGTCTGCAGGTTATTACCATGGTATAAATCCAGCCTATTCCACTTTGTACAGCTTGTAAATTCAAGAGTACTTTAAATATTTTTTAAAAAGTCTGATTAAAATAGATGACTAGATTTGTGATAAGTGAACATTTTATTAAAATCAAATATGACCCATACATCACTGGGCAGGGAGAACTTGGGTGTCACAATTATAGACTTGAGTAGGTGCAAAAGAAACTGTAACATCCACAAAATATAAGATATTGACTATTGTATTTCTACTTTTTAAAGAAAATTTTGTCAACCTCCAGGTAAGAGGATATTTTTTAAAAGGGTCATATTTGAATGTGTGGCCAAGATAGGTCCCAGGTTAAGGAAATGATTAACATATTAACACCCACGCTAAGATATTCCTGAATTTGTATAAGAAAGAAGATGACTCTGATAGGATCCATAGCTTTCTCCCTCTTTTCCTTCAGTCTCAGTGTCTTCACAATAGTGTGAATGTGGGTTAAAAGTTAAGGGTATTAGAATCAATTTCTAATACAGTTTTATTAAGCAATGTTCTTTTACTATTAAAAAAATGAGAATCAATTTAAAAAGAGGACAGGTATATTTTGGCTCACTATTTGGATGTTTCCATTCATGTTTGATAGGCTCCATTACTTTTGGACCTGTGGTGGGGAGCACTTCATGGTGGGAGTGTTGGGTGGAATGAGCTACTTTCCTTATGGTGGCTGTGATGCAGAGTAAAGGAACAGGAAGAGTTCCACAGTCCCTTTGAGGACATGTCCCCAGTGACCTCACTTTCTCCCACTATATGCCACCTGTTAAGGGTTTGACTGGGCAGAAAGATAGTTCTCCCATAGGCAGCCAGTGTAAGGGCCCTGGAGAAGGAAAGAGGGGAGGGGGACATCAATACAACCTTAAAGGAGGCATTATCCTGTGAGAACATCCTGTGTTCTTCTACTCACTGACAGATGTAACCACAGTAATTCCATCTTATTTATAACACCTATTTCTGTTCCTCACAGCTTCAACCACAGCCACCCTTCCTTAGTTACCCTTGCCCCTACCCTAGCAAGAGCCAACCACAGAGTAGACCCTTACCTGAAGGACTTCCTCTCCCCAACAGAGTAGTCAAACCACACAGTTGGACCTGTCCTCTTAATTATATAAATAAGGGATTGAAATCATGCACTTCCGATTGGTTTATTAAACTCAGAGCTTGAAGAGCTCAATTGGTCCTTGATGCCATCCCTAATGCCACCAATCAACTGTGCTGGGTCATTAGCTATGCCTTTAAAAACCCCTAGACAACAGACACTCTTTGGCATCCCTTTCTTGGAGCCCCTGCCCTTTAGGACCTCTGCTTTCTTTTGCTTTTCTAATAAATCCTATTACTTTTCTCTCACTCTTGTGCCTGTGGATTTCATTCCTTGAATTTGCAAGACAAAGAATCTGACTGCCTACATCATAGTCTCCCAATAGTACAATGGGCTGAAAACCACACATTTAAAATGTAGGCCTTTTGGGCTGGGGAAATAGTTCAGTTGGGTAGAATGCTTGCCTCTCATGCACAAGGCCCTGGGTTCAATTTCCAGCACACACACAAAAATGAATCTATTGAGGAGACTTATCCAAACCATAGCACAGTTAAAACTTTCTCATCTCTCCTGCCTCAGGACTGGAATCCCAGGAGTCATTTGATTAAAGATTTTCAACTTCCCAGATTTCTTCTGGGACCTTCCTTACCTGTTTTGCTTTCCCAGAAATGTCCCTCTTTTCTATTTCTTCATACTAAGAAAAGTTGAGGCATGAAAACCCTTGACCAACGATTCCCAAATCCTGGTCTGTGGACCTCTGTACCTTTCAAGGGATCCAGTACGTCAAACTATTTGGATAGTAAAACTAAGATGCTACTTGCTTTTTTCCACATGCATGTTTTTCATTGATGATACAAAGTACATGTGAGCAAAAAATACAGGTGCTTGAATCAAGAACCAAAGTGTAATAGTCATCTTCACTCTTCACTATCATGAATTCTCAATAAGGAAAATAAAAATAAAAATATTTTTTTCTGGGTAAAGAATGACCTGGATGAGTTATTAATTTTATTAAACACCAACTATAAATTTCTATATTTTTAATATTCTGTGATGAAATGGGGTGTACACAAAAAGTATTTATGCTGTGTAGCAGGGTGGGGTGGATGTGCCTAGAAAAACAAATGTGTGGTTTTGGAATTGTGAACTAACTAGGTGCTTTGGGCATGCAGCACCTTTTTTTTTTCTTGAAATTATGCTTGACAGACTAAAAACATATGTTAGTCATACATGGACAGACATTTTCTTAATAATTTGGCAGACATTTTCTTAATAAACAAATGAACCTGTCACTTTCACTTCAAAGAAAACAACTAATGGCATTTGTTGCCTGTGATAGAGTTTTGAGCTTTTCAAGTTAAAACTGGAATTTTGAAAAACTCCCATGATCTTAACAGTTTCCTAAGATTCTTTAAAATTATTCTGATGAGATGGATGGTGACATTAATGAGTGAAGTTTTAAAATATCACATACTAAAATGTGTTAGCATTGTGTAATTTAATAAACTGATAGTTGCATAATGTACCATTGCTGCAAATCATATATGGGCAAAATAAATGAATTAAAGAATGAATTAAAAATTTATCGTTATGTTTCAGAATTCATACTGCAACCAACCTCAAGATCTATTATTTATCAACTTTTGCTTTATTATTAAAGAATAGTCACAATTAACTGAGTGATTGCTTGAATTTTCTAGCTACATATCTCTAGGACAGGTTTCAGTATACTTCAACCCAAACTGCATATCACAACAGACAAAGTACAAAAGCAGATATGAGATTTCAGTTGTTTCCTGATAAGCCCAAAATTAAAGAGAGTTGCAAAAATGTAAAACCGTGCCATTTTTTTCACTTATTTTGGTTTTAGAAAATGTAATTATTAAAAAATGTGACTTATATTAACATTTATTATAGAGGGTTTATTGTGCTGTTCCTAAATAAATATATATTTAAAATACTTTCAGTATTAATTTCTAACATGATAAAGGGGACTGTTGTAATTCACATTAACAAAAAGTTTTCAGAGTCTTACAGTCATATTTAAGATTGTAAACAGATCCTGAAACTACAGGATCTCAGAGTCTGAGAACCACTGCACTGGAGATCAGACAGAGGAACTGGAGCAGGAGAAAGTGATAATCACCTTGCTTACATCTGAGGGAATATTACTCAGTAGGGTAGGAGAAATTGGGTTGAGATGGAGTTCAGCTTAAGATAAATGGAGTCAGAGGAGACAACTCCATTAGAACTTGGATTTTAAAGGGAAGGGAAGAGGAAAGCAGCAAGGGGAAGTCTTAGAAAATGTGTGTAAGGAAGCTGCTGGAGGGTTCTGGACCTGGTTTGGGCAATGTAGGCTTCAGGTCTTTCTCCTACTGCTAGAAAAAGCTGAGAAATATTGAAAAAGGACAAATGATATCACTAATAAGTGGTGATGACACAAAATGGGTGGTGGGAGGGGTTAGTGTTAGGGTTAGAGTTAGGGTTAGGGAGGGGGGCAAGAATGGAGGAGGGAAGGACTGTATAGAGAGGGTAAAGAGCGGTGGGAGGGTGGGGGGGAAGAAAAAAATAACAGAATGAATCAAACAACATTATCCTCTGTAAATTTATGATTACACAAATGGTATGCCTTTACTCCATGTACAAACAGAGAAACAACATGTATCCCATTTGTTTACAATAAAAACAAATAAAATAATTAAAAAAATAAAAATAAAAAAAACCTTGCTCATATGTATGACACAAATGACTTCCTTTTGTAATTACACATAAGATATTTATATTACATATATGGTTGGAACCCCTTGATTTTTATGCTCTATTCCCTCCTTTCCTATTTTATTTTAATCTGCTTCAAATACAAAATTTTTGTGTTGCCTCAATTTATCTTGGAGAATGAGGTGATATGGAAATAATAGCAAACAGTAAAGAATAACTTTGTAGGAAAAAACTTGAAACAATGCAAAAGATAACACTCTTGTAATTGAATTTAATCCAAACTATAATAAATAATATCCAACTTTCTCTTATTTCCTTGGAATATTTTGCATTTTCTTTCATTAATGTTGAAAATATTCTGATATTTTTGCTCCAATAGTAAAACAATATGATGGTAAAAATATAAAAAGTAGAGAAACAGGAAACTTTTTATACAGAAGTTTGGTAATCCAAACAACTATTAATGTGTTTACAAATCAGTTTTTTATGTGAATTTCATCCAATAATTTCATTTGGCCATGCATTTTAGAACTATATTAAATATGGAAGTTGGCAAGGGGAAAATGAAAAAGGTATAAGCCTGTCATAGGTCAGAGAAATAAGGAGGGATAATAAAAGCCAACAAGAAATATGGCATCTACTTTCTGGATTTCTTCAGATTTTTCTCTCTTTCCCATTGAGGAGATGATCAAGATGATGATGGTATGATAAGGCCTCTGTATAAAGTTTTGGGGAAGAAGTATAGGACATGAGCCACTGACAATATTTTATTCCTTTCAGAATGAGGATTAGAAAATCATAGTAAGATCTTCTAATAAGATCCTTATATACGTATGATTCAATTGCTAATTGTTTTACATAACTGAATAAACTTCAGAATTTTTTGTTGCAAATGTATTACTTTCAAACAAATTTCTCATATTTTAAGGTCTATTTGTATTCCTTCCTCTGTGAAGTTGGAGCATTGTGAAATACATAAAAACTCACATGTTATGTAGTGTTTTGCACAAACTAGGAATTAATTGTGTGTTTGCCTTTCAGGAGACTTGGCACACTGTGGAACTAGATGATTGTTTTTCTTTTACATTAAATAAATGTTTGTAGTCCCAAGTAAGTATACCTCTTATAGACACACGCCTTGTGTCTACATAATGCCAATACAACCATTGTGAAAAACTGGATAAAACCAGTGATTAAAAGTTGTTTTATTGAATTTTATTTTTTCCTTCCCATCTTAATTTTCTTTCACACTTTCCCTTACTCAGTGGAATAGATTCATATGTGTTAACACCCAGTTTCTGTTTTTTGTAATGGACATTTTCTTCTAGAACACAGGAAACATACTTTCCACTTTAAATAAATAATTGGGTTGACTTTATTTTTTGTATTTTTAAGGTTATAAATATTTTAAAGTAGATCAGCTGATTTTTTTCTTGCTGGGATTCTTTTTTTTTCTTTTTTTTTATTGTATACAAATGGGATACATGTTGTTTCTCTATTTGTACATAGAGTCAAGGCATACCATTTGTGTAATCATACGTTTACATAGGGCAATGATGTTTGATTATTATTTTCCTTCCCCCCACCCCTCCCAACCCTCTTTTCCCTCTATACAGTCCTTCTTTCCTTCATTCTTACCGCTCTCCATATCCCTAACCCTAAACCTAACCCTAAACCTAATGCTAACCCCTCCCACCCCCCATTATATGTCCTCATCTGCTTATCAGTGAGATCATTCCTCCTTTAGTTTTTTGAGATTGGCTTATCTCACTGAGCATGATATTCTCCAATTTCATCCATTTGCCTGCAAATGCCATAATTTTATCATTCTTCATGGCGGAGTAATATTCTATTGTATATATATATGCCACAGTTTCTTTATCCATTCATCAACTGAAGGGCATCTAGGTTGGTTACACAATCTGGCTATGGTGAATTGAGCAGCAATGAACATTGATGTGGCTGTATCTCTGTAGTATGCTGATTTTAAGTCCTTTGGGTATAGGCCAAGGAGTGGGATAACTGGGTCAAAAGGTGATTCCATTCCAAGCTTTCTGAGGAATCTCCACACTGCTTTCCAGAGTAGCTGCAATAATTTGCAACCCCACCAGCAATGTATGAGTGTTCCTTTTTCACCACATCCTCGCCAACACTTATTGTTGCTTGTATTCTTGATAATCGCCATTCTAATTGGGGTGAGATGAAATCTTAGGGTAGTTTTGATTTGCATTTCTCTTATTACTAGGGATGTTGAACATTTTTTCATATGTCTGTTGATTACTTGTACATCTTCTTCTGTGAAGTGTCTGTTCATTTCCTTAGCCCATTTGTTGATTGGATTATTTGTATTCTTCATGTAGAGTTTTTTGAGTTCTTTATAGATTCTGGAAATTAGCGCTCTATCTGAAGTATGGTTGTCAAAGATATTCTCCCACTCTGTAGGCTCTCTCTTCACATTTCTGATAGTTTCCTTTGCTGAGAGAAAGCTTTTTAGTTTGAATCTATCCCAGTTGTTGATTCTTGCTTTTATTTCTTGTGCTATGGGAGTCCTGTTAAGGAAGTCTGATCCTAAGCCAACAAGTTGAAGATTTGGACCTACATTTTCTTCTATAAGATGCAGGGTCTCTGGTCTGATTCTGAGGTCCTTGATTCATTTTGAGTTGAGTTTTGTGTAGGGTGAGAGATAGGGGTTTAATTTCATTCTATTGCATATGGTTTTCCAGTTTTCCCAGCACCATTTGTTGAAGAGGCTATCTTTTCTCCATTGCATATTGTTGGAACCTTTGTCTAGTATGAGGAAATTTTATTTATTTGGGTTTGTGTTCATGTCCTCTATTCTGTACCATTGATCTACCTGTCTATTTTGGTAACAATACCATGCCGTTTTTGTTACTATTGCTTTGTAGTAGAGTTGAAGATCTGGTATTGCAATAGCCCCTGCTTCGCTCTTGCTACTGAGGATTGCTTTAGCTATTCTAGGTTTTTTATTCTTCCAGAAGAATTTCATAATTGCTTGCTCTATTTCTGCAAGGTACATCATTGGGATTTTAATTGGAATTGCAATGAATCTGTATAGCACTTTAGGTAGTATAGCCATTTTGACAAAATTAATTCTGCCTATCCAGGAACATGGGAGATCTTTCCATCTTCTAAGGTTTCCTTCAATTTCTTTCTTTAGTGTTCTGTAGTTCTCATTGTAGAGATCTTTCACCTCTTTTGTGAGATTGATTCCCAAGTATTTTATTTTTTTTGATGCTATTGTGAATGGGGTAGTTTTCCTAACTTCTCTTTCTGAAGATTCATCACTTATGTATAAAAATGCATTGGATTTATGAGCATTGATCTTGTAACCTGCTACTTTACTGATTTCACTTATGAGTTCTAAAAGTTTTCTGGTGGAATTTCCAGGTTCCTCTAAATATATAATCATGTCATCAGCAAACAGTGATAGTTTGCGTTCTTCTTTTCCAACTCGAATGCCTTTAATTTCTTTGGTTTGTCTAATTGCTCTAGCTAGAGTTTCAAAGACAATGTTGAATAGAAGTGGGGAAAGAGGGCATCCCTGCCTTGTTCCAGTTTTTAGGGGAACGCTTTCAGTTTTCACCATTTAGAATGATATTGGCGATGGGCTTAGCGTAGATTGCCTTTATAATGTTAAGGAAAGTTCCCACTACCCCAATTTTTTCTAGTGTTTTGAGCATGAACAGGTGCTGTATTTTATCGAATGCTTTTTCTGCATCTATTGAAATAATCATGTGATTCTTAACTTTAAGTCTGTTGATATGGTGAATGACATTTATTGATTTCCGAATGTTGAACCAACCTTGCATCCCTGGGATAAAACCCACTTGATCGTGGTGCACTATCTTTTTAATATATATTTGTATGTGATTTGCTAAAATTTTGTTGAGAATTTTTGCGTCGATGTTCATTAAGGATATTGGTCTGAAATTTTCTTTCCTCGATGTGTCTCTGTCTGGTTTAGGTATCAGGGTGATATTGGCTTCATAGAATGAGTTTGGGAGGGTTCCCTCCTCTTCTATTTCATGGAATAGTTTGAGGAGTATTGGAATGAGCTCTTCTTTAAAGGTTTTGTAGAACTCGGCTGAGAACCCATCTGGTCCTGGACTTTTCTTTGTTGGTAGGCTTTTGAGACCTCTTCTATTTCATTGCTTGAAATTGGTTAATTTAAGTTGTGTATGTCCTCCTCGTTCAGTTTAGGTAATTCATATGTCTCTAGAAATTTGTTGATGTCTTCGAGGTTTTCTGTTTTGTTGGAGTATAGATTTTCAAAATAGCTTCTAATTATGTTTTGTATTTCACTCGTGTCTGTTATGATATTTCCTTGTTCATTCCGAATTTTAGTAATTTGAGTTTTCTCCCTCTTTCTCTTTTTTAGTGTGGCTAAGGGTTTATCAATTTTTTTATTTTTTCAAAGAACCAACTATTTATTTTGTTAATTTTTCCAACTGTTTCTTTTCTTTCAATTTCGTTGATTTCAGTTCTGATTTTAACTATTTCCTGTCTTCTACTACTTTTGGTATTGGTCTGCTCTTCTTTTTCTAGCACTTTGAGCTGTATTGTTAAGTCGTTTATTTGTCGATTTCTACTTCTTTTTTTGAATGCGCCCCATGAAATAAATCTTCCTGTAAGTACTGCTTTCATAGTGTCCCAGAGATTTTGATATGATGTGTCTTTGTTCTCGTTTACTTCTAAGAATTTTTTTTATTTCCCTCCTGATGTCTTCTGTTATCCATTCATCATATAATAGATCATTATTTAGTCTCCAGGTATTGGAGAATTTTCTGTTTTTTATTCTGTCATTTATTTCTAATTTCAATCCATTATGATCTGATAGAGTACAAGGTAGTATCTCTATCTTCTTGTATTTGCTAACAGTAGCTTTGTGGCATAAAATATGGTCTATTTTAGAGAAGGATCCATGTGCTGCTGAGAAGAAAGTGTATTCGTTCTTTGTTGGATGGTATATTCTATATATGTCGATTAAGTCTAAATTGTTGATTGTGTTGTTGAGATCTATAGTTTCTTTATTCAATTTTTGGTTGGAAGATCTATCCAGTGGTGAGAGAGATGTGTTAAAATCGCCTAGTATTATTGTGTTGTGGTCTATTTGTTTTCTGGAATTGAGAAGGATTTGTTTGACGTACGTGGATGAGCCAATGTTTGGGGCATAGATATTTATGATTGTTATGTCTTGCTGATTTATGCTTCCCTTAAGCAGCATGTAATGTCCTTCTTTATCCCTTATGACTAGTTTTGGTTTGAAGTCCACATTATCTGAAAGGAGGATGGATACTCCAGATTTTTTGCTGTGTCCGTCTGCAAGGTATGTTTTTCCCCATCCTTTCACCTTTAGTCTATGGGTGTCTCTTTCTATGAGATGAGTCTCTTGCAGGCAGCATATTGTTGGATTTTTCTTTTTAATCCAATCTGCCAGTCTATGTCTTTTGATTGATGAATTCAGGCCATTAACATTCAGGGTTATTATTGTGATATGATTTGTATTCCCAGTCAATTGACTCATATTTGTTTTTGACATGATTTGGTTTCTCCTTTATTTGACTATTCCTTTAGGCTAGTGCCTCCTGTTGCTGATTTGCATCATTGTTTTTCATCTCTTCCTCATGGAATATTTTGCTGAGAATGTTCTGTAATGCTGGCTTTCTTTTTGTAAATTCCTTTAGCTTTTGTTTATCATGGAAGGATCTTATTTCATCGTCAAATTTGAAGGTAAGTTTTGCTGGGTATAAGATTCTTGGTTGGCATCCGTTTTCTTTCAGGGCTTGGTATATGTTGTTCCATGCCCTTCTAGCTTTTAGGGTCTGGATTGAAAAATCTGCTGGTATTCTTATTGATTTCCCTCTGAATGTAATTTGATTCTTTTCTCTCGTGTCCTTTAAAATTCTGTCTTTATTTTGTATGTTAGGTATTTTCATAATAATGTGCCTTGGTGTGGTTCTGTTGTAATTTTGTATGTTTGGAGTTCTATAAGCCTCTTGTACTTGGTTTTCCATTTCATTCTTCAGATTTGGGTAATTTTCTGATATTATTTCATTGAATAGATTGTTCATTCCTTTGGTTTGTTTCTCTAAGCTTTCCTCAATCCCAATAATTCTTAAATTTGGCCTTTTCATGATATCCCACAATTCTTGGAGAGTCTGTTCATGATTTCTTACCATCTTCTCTGTTTGGCCAACTTTGTTTTCAAGATTAAATAATTTGTCTTCAATGTCTGAGGTTCTGTCTTCCAGGTGTTCTATCCTATTGGTTATGCTTTCTATGGAGTTTTTAACTTGGTTTATTTTTTCCTTCATTTCAAGTATTTCAGTTTGATTTTTTTTCAGTATCTCTATTCTTTGTTGAAATGATCTCTTGCTTCCCATATTTGGTCTTTTAACTGTTGATTGGTGTGATCATTTAATGCCTGCATTTGCTCTTTCATCTCCTCCTTCAATGCCTGCATTTGCTCTTTCATCTCCTCATTAGCTTCCCTGATCGTTTTAATTACGTACATTCTGAACTCCCTTTCTGACATTTCTTCTGCTGTGCTGTCATTGGGTTTTATTGATGTAGTATCTAGGTTTGTTTGGGACATTTTCTTCCCTTGTTTTCTCATATTGGTCAGCTGTCAGTGGGACCCTGAGATATTGCAGATTTCTGCTATTGGCTTATAGTGTCCCGGTAGATTTCCAGTGTATCACCTCCCAGCCTTCAGTAGCCTGATGTCTTGGAGGAATTTGATAATGCAGTGCATCCAAAGAAAGCTGCCCCTAGCCCCCTACTGGTTCCAGGTTTTGGAGCTGGCTGTGTGCAGAAAGGCTCTCACTGGGGGCCTGAACCTTGTAGCTGGCCGTGTGGGAGGAGTCCACTGCTGGAGTGTGGAAGGCTACCTTGGGAAGACTCTAGCTGCCCTGCCCTGCTCTGATAAGTCACCCCTATCTGTGCCTGCCACCCAGGCCGAGCTTCACCCAGTGGGAAGACTCACCCGTGGCTCTATTTCAGTCTGAGTCTCTCAATGCCTCCCCTTCTTAACTTCTGGGTTCTGGAGCGACTGGGAATGCAATCACCCTCTAGGCCGCCATCTTGGATCACCCCATGGAAAGAGCCTGCGGCCGGAGTGGGCAGAGCCACCTGAAGAGGTCTCTGACTGCCCTGCCCTGATCCCAGAGGCCTCTTGCGGATCGAAGCTCTCCGTTGGTTCGGGGACTTGTGGCTGGTTCTATGTAGAAAGCCTTTCACTGGGCTGTCTGCTCCGAGAAGCTAGCCTTGAAAGGTACCTCCCACTGCAGGGGTCCAGGCTGCTTGGGGAAGTCTCTGGCTACCCTATCCTGGTCCCTGAAGCTGCTTACATGCCAGAGTACGCTGGGAGTACGCTGCGCTGGCTCTGGGACTTGTAGCTTGTTCTGGTCAGAAAGGCTCTCACTAGGGGCCTGCTCCGAGAACCTGGAGAAGCTGGCTGTGTGGGTGGGGCCCACCGCTGGAGTGCGCAGGGCTGCCTGTGGAAGACTCTAGCTGCCCTGCCTGGCTCCGATAAGCCACCTCTATCTGGGCCTGACACCCAGGCCGAGGTTTACCCAGTGGGCAGACTCATCCGTGGCTCTATTTCAGTCTGAGTCTCTCAATGCCTCCCCTTCGTAACTCCTGGGTTCTGGAGCGACTGGGGGTGCAGTCACCCTCTAGGCCGCCATCTTGGATTGCCCTGTGGAAAGAACCTGCGGCTGGAGTGGGCAGAGCCGCCTGAAGGGGTCTCTGGCTGCCCTGCCCTGATGCCAGAGGCTGCTTGCAGATCGAAGCTTTCTGTTGGTTTGGGGACTTGTGGCTGGTTCTATGTAGAAAGCCTCTCACTGGGTCTGGTCTGAGAAGCTAGCCTTGAAAGGCACCTCCCACCGCAGGGGTCCAGGCTACTTGGGGAAGTCTCTGACTGCCCTATCCTGGTCCCTGAAGCTGCTTGCGTGCCGGAGTATGCTGCGCTGCGCTGGCTCTGGGACTTGGAGCTTGTTCTGGTCAGAAAGGCTCTCACTAGCGGGCCCGCTCCGAGAACCTGGAGAAGCTGGCTGTGTGGGCAGGGCCCACCCTTTCTGGGATTCTAAACCAACAAAATTTCTTCCTTAAATCTGAATAATTTCAGATGATTTCTGATGTACAATCAAATTAGTATGTCACAATGTTTGTAAGCCTTTTATGTTTGTGAGTAGGGCACTGTTTCATGGTGGTAGGAGGTGAAAAGTTTATACTTGCTCACTAATAAATGCTTGGCCATACTGGTGATACAATATAAATCTAGACAGATTGAAAAAACTGCTTTTGAAAAATAAAGTTTAAAATCTATAATTAAATGTTTCTTATGTTAAAGGATTTTGTTTTTAATTCTTTGCTATGTGTAAATATTTAGTTCAAATTCACTTTTCCTCAAAATAGAAAATCTAATTTTACTTTATAGTTAAATATTTTATAGATATAACTTTAGAAAAATAGGCAAAATTGAATCTTCTATCCCAATTAACTGTTTTGTTTCATTCTAATACTATTTTAGGTAATGTACACATGTAAAGTACTTGAAAATTTGCAAACCTTTATGAATAAGTACACATATCTTGTTTTTATCATTTGAATACCCTTAAATTACACTTAGTACTGAAGTTCAATAAGAAGGAATTTTAAAATAATTTACTAGAGTTATTATCCTAAAGAAATTTTAATATTTTCATTCTAAAAATATTAGCAAATATTTATTTTTCAATGTAAAATAATTTGACTAAGCATAGTTTAAATAAGACCTACAGTTTATTTGTATGTGACCAAAGAACTTGCTGTAATTGTTGGTTTCTACAGGGGCAGTTTTGATGTGACTTCAGAATCTTTCCTAGAAGAATTACTACATCTAAACATGAATGCAGTGGAATATATATTTGAGTTAGTTTGTTAATGTACCATGGAGTTAATTACACAACATGACTTTTAAAAACTATTTTTGAGACCCAAAATACACTGTTTAGTGAAAATAATGATTTTTATGGGTAGCATTTTACATAAACAAAGCTTGAGTGGCCCTAACTCTGAATTTTGAGTTACTAGAGCTTAGGCATAACTAGATTGCTAATATTAGGACTTGTACTCACAGTGAACTGTCTAGTAGTCACATTGTTCACCTCAAGCACAAAAGGGCAAGGAGCTGCAAACCTGAGAACTTAGAACAATGAACCAAAATGAAGATGCAAATGTGTTTGACTCCTGTAACTGGTCTGCATGCTCTACAATTGGTTAAACATGATGGCAGCTCAAAGTCATCAGATCAGTAAGATTATCTTTTGTTTTTTTTACTTAAACTCATTTTATTACACAAAGAATAGTACATAGTAAAAGAACTATTTCACTTAATCCCACCATTCATAGGTAGACCAGGTTGTACTTGGTGTGCAGCTTTTCAGATTTATATTTATGCACATATACATGTGTAAATATTTTTACAAAATATGTATCATGTATATAATGGCCTCTTGGTGTTAATTTAGATCTCCCTCTCATTTGATATCCATGTTAAGTGTGTGTGTGTATCATTAAGAATAGTCTTTCATTTGGGTGTACCAAAATTCATGTGATTCCATTATTGGATATTGTTTTAGTAATAGTTAGGACATTAAACAAGCCCCAAGGCACATTTTTGCTCCTCCATCTCTGGTACAGTTACTTTCTTAGGATAAAGAAAGTCATAGCGATGGAATTGTGAGTAAGATGTTAGTAAACTTTCTTAGGGCTTGAAGATATCTTTAAGGTGTACCTGTTACATCCTGCTTCCACACAAATTCCTCTGTGTAGCCAGTGCCCAGGTTAAAGCTCTTGGCACAGATGCAGACAGCCAGGATGCCCCAGTCAACAGTTGTACCCAGTCTGTCCACCTTGAGAAGGTTCAGCAGCTGAACCATGACCTGGAAATCAGATATTCTCTTGGCACCATAGGAACAGTCAGGAAAATTCTCCTCT
The DNA here is from genome assembly GCF_902686445.1 of Sciurus carolinensis. NCBI lineage: Eukaryota > Metazoa > Chordata > Mammalia > Rodentia > Sciuridae > Sciurus > Sciurus carolinensis. The sequence continues at coordinate 30,511,840 of NC_062224.1, forward strand.
TGAGGGATGTTTTCACCAGAAATTCAGATGGGCTCAGTACCCCTGCCATATCTGAAAATCTGCTCCTGTCTGAGGTTTGAACTTCTGAAAAATGTTATCCTCCCTGGATTTGTGCTTTGCCATGGAATCCAGTTCTTCCTCAAGAGCTTCACCCATGCTTCCTGTAATCTCAAAGTCTTCTTCCTTTTCCACAACTTCAGGTGAAATCTCCTCTTCTGTTTCTATGACAATTTTGAATTCTGGAAAAAGGAAGTTGTGTTCTGGAACTGTATGGTCCAAATGATCTTGGCTACAAGTCTGCTTATGTCCCAACTTCCACTGTAGCGTCTGATGCTCCTCACTGCAGTAATGTGCCTGGTGGCATCTGGAGCATGTTTTGGAGGCCTAAACAGCCACAAATCCTGCAGAGATGAGCACCCGACTTAGGTTGGAGACACACAGAATCTCCTGTTTCTGGGGGAGGGTTCTTAGAAGGTGGGTCATAGGAGTAAAACTCGTTTTTCCTGGGTAGCTGAGTCCTAAAAACTTGCTGGGGGCACATGTGTTTCGGTTTTGTGTTGTAGCATTTGTTCTGGAAGCTTGTGTTTACATTTTAAGTGTATCTGGTGAGTGGGCTGGAAAAAAAAAGAAAAAGAAGAAGAAGAAGGAAGCCCTCCGTTCTGTCTTTTAGTTGGTCTTCTTCCTTTTTCTCTTCGGTTTCACATCACTCCAACCAGCCGCGACCATGCCCAGGCAGAAGGCGGCAGCGGCTTTGGAAGAGCCGAGCTTGGGCAACAGCAAGGCCCCTGCTGCGCCCAGGAAGCTCAGCGGCCCCAGCGCTGCAGCAGCAGCAGCAACAGCAGCGGCGGCGGCGGCGGCGGCAGCGGAGGCGACGAGGACAGCCTGGAGGTCGACCGGGTCCACGGCGGCGGCAAGCGCGTGGCGTGGCCGGCGGCGGGCAAGGCGGGCGGCACAGCGGTCGTCAACACCGAACCCAAACACACCAAGGAGCGGGTCAAACTTGAAGGGTCTAAGTGCAAAGGGCAGCTTTTGATTTTGGGGGCAATCAACTGGGACCTGATTGGTCGGAAAGAAGTGCCTAAAAAACAAGCCGCTTACCGCAATCTCGGCCATAACCTGTGAGGACCCCACAGGTATGGGTACCTGTCAAGGATCCAGGTGCGGACAGTGGTCTCGGGGTCGTGTGCTGCCCACAGCCTACTCATCACCACGGAAGAGAAACTGTGGAGCTGGGGTCCAAACGAGAAGGGGCAACTGGACCACGGTGACACCAAGAGAGTCGAAGCCCCGAGACTCTTTGAGGCTGTCACCCACGAAGCCATAGTGTCAGCCGCATGTGGGCGCAACCACAACCTGGCCTTGACCGAAACGGGCTCCGTGTTTGCTTTTGGACAGAACAAGATGGGGAAGCTGGGGCTTGGCAACCAGACGGATGCCGTCCCCAGTCCTGCACAGATAATGTACAAAGGTCAGTCAATTACCAAAATGGCCTGTGAGACCGAATTCAGTATGATAATGGACTGCAAAGGAAACCTCTGTTCCTTTGGGTTCCCTGAATATGGCCAGCTGGGACACAACTGGGACGGGAAGTTCATCATCCGAGCGCTGCGGATAAAGAATGACTTCGAGCTGGTGCCCCAGCGGGTGGCCATCTACATCGAGAAGACCAAGGACGGGCAGATTCTGCCTGTCCCAAACGTGGTGGTTCGCGACGTGGCCGGTGTTGCCAACCACATGCTGGTCCCGGACTCCCAGAAGCGGGTCTTCTCCTGGGGTTTCGGTGGTTATGGCCGGCTGGGCCACGCTGAGCAGAAGGACGAGATGGTGAAGCTGTTCGACTTCCCCGGGCGAGGGGCGTTCCAGATCTAAGCCGGCTACAGGTGCTCCTTTGCTTTCAGCGAAGTGGGTGGCCTGTTTTTCTGGGCAGCCATCAACAACTCCCGTGAGTCTACTATGTACCCAAAAGCAGTGCAGGATCACTGTGGCTGGAGGATCCAGAGCCTGACTTTGGGAAGAGTAACATTGTGGCAGCCAACAGCTGGGGCCCATCGCCAACCTTTGGGGAACTGAGCTATGGGAACCATAAGCCCAAGTCTTCCACTGCAGCCCAGGAGGTGAGGACTCTGGACAGCATCTTCTGAGAACAGGTTACTCACACTCCCTGGTGATCTCGCTGGACGAGAGCCATACGGAGAAGGAGAAGCTGAGACTCCTGCCCGAGCACAACCCGCGCACCCTCTGAGGCGGCCAGTCAGCCCCTGGTGGCAGCTGCCTTTTCCACGTGCTCTGAGACTGGAAGTCAGAGAACGAATTCAAAGCAAAGGTGACCAAAGGTGCATTTTTGTTAGACTCCCTGAGGTTCCGTTTTCTAAGTGATTAAACGTTAACTCCCTTTTCCTGTATGCTTTCCAAAGTGGTTTTCCCTCCATGTTTATTTAAAAATTTGCTCATAAAAAAGAAAAAATTGCTGGGGAACTGCTTGCTGTGCAGCCGCCGCATCTGCGCTGGCTTGGTGAAGCCCAGCTCCTCACATCTGGCCAGGGCTGCCGCCATGGGGGAGTGCGCAGCTGCTCAGGATCATCTTATGATAATAAAGTCATTTAGGTTGTTTCTAACTTTAATTCTTTGATATTAACCTCCTATAAAACATAACAGTTAACCAAAATTTACTTTTCCTTAAAACAGAAAATCTTCTAATCTGAGTTGCATGTGGAGTAACAAAACGACAGCCTATTTTTAATAATTTTATAACTACCATGAAAAACTGAATTCTGACTTTTATATAGGCCCTCAACCATAATTCACTGTTTAATTATTTATGGGCTTGACTAAAATAATTATATGACGTTCACTCTAATAAACCATTGCTAACATACCATTTTTGTTGTTGAATTAATTCTTTCACATTAAAAAGTAATTAGGATACCTAGATTCTAGCTACATATTATAATTTAAAAAAACAAAAATAAAATTAAAATTGATGGGGCCTTCAGTAGAGAATGTGAATAACAGAGCCTATAGCTAACTCTAGAAGGTCTTTAAATCTATCTCCTTCCTCTGTCCTTTCCTTCCTCCCCTCCTTTTCTTCCTCCCCTTCTTTCCTTCCTTCCTTCCATTCTCCATTCCTTCCCTTCCCTTTCCTCTTTGAGCTCTACTAATTTATAACTAGTCTTAAAATATTTTTGTACCACTTTGGCTAACATCTCAGACTTTAAAAATGTTTTTGTTAACAGAATAAAATCTACTTGAAGTACTCTAAACGGAGCAATTCTATTGTTATAATAATTTATCAAAACATTTTTAATTTAGAATAATGTAGACTTTAAGAAAATATCTAGGCAATGTTATATTTTATAAACATATAACCTAATGAAAAGAAAAAATTACTTTTTGTCTAGTATTAAGATCAGCACTAGTGTTACATTTTTATGTATTTTGCTCTTCCAAAGTTATTATAGACTAAACCTGCCATACAGTTTTGATTCTTATTTTTTTTTTTGTTTCATCCAAATATTTATTTCACAGGTCAAAATGGAAAGGCATCGCAAGAATCATGGCAAACAGCAGCTACATTCATAAACGTAATGAGAAACATATGGTTTAATTCCCATAAGTACTGAAGTTTTATAATTCAGGGCAAGGTGGTGAAGATGACCATCTGGGACATTGTTGCTGACTTCACCACTTTTTGGAAACTAGGATAGGTTACCAAGAGAATCAAAACATGTTAATTTATCTCTTGATAGAATTTTATTACAGATACCAAATTGTGTTAATTATATGTTATAAGTGTTGTCTTGCAGGTTAGCCAGAGATTTATATGTTAAATTTAAATTTTCACTTTTCTTCACTTTTCTGATTATCTCCTTTAGTTGGTGTGTAATTGTTTAATGAGCTGTTTCAATGATGTCTGTCTTGGGTGCAGTTGTTCCTAACTAGTACTATTTCCACATTTTAGAAGGTTTAAGAAATCAGAACCCCTTTTTCCTCCTTAGTTAAATATGACAGTGATAGAATGAGTAAGAGAAAAGAGAGAGGGAGAGAAGAGAGAGAGAGAGAGAGAGAGAGAGAGAGAGAGAGAGAGAGAGAGAGACTATTGCAAATTTTGGTGGATAGAACTTAAAGTTTTGACTGTTAAAAGTTGAGATTAAAATAAAAAACTTTGATGTAATGCTACAGTGACTTTGAGTCTCTGAACAAGTAGACTGAGTTCACCTTCTACAGCAGGTAGCACTAAGGGTCTAGAGCTTCTCCTTGTATCACTCAGATCACTAGGAGTACACAGCCAACTGTGGGTATCCATTTATGAAGACAGGAGCAGAAGTCATCAAACTGTTCACATTCAGTCCCCACTCCAGAGCTTACACAAGATCTAAAAATGGGACAAGGGATCAGGGATGGTCAGAGGAACCTTTCTTTGTGATAGCCAGAGATGTAGAGAATAAATTACCTGAAAGTTTATTTCAATTATTTTTCTTATGTGAACTCCATCTGATCAAAACTGTTCCTATTCAAAGGAACTTCATTTCTTAAGTAGTAAATATCCAATTTTAATTAATCAAGGCACATAACACTAACAGTCATTTAGACAAAATGAGAAAAAAACTAATCCATGTTCTCACAAATGAGTTAATATTATTTCAATTAAAAACAAAGAAATTTCACATATTATTTAATTTCTGGTAAAATACTTTTGGAATTTTTCATCTGTGATAACTAATTACTACTTTGGTGACCTTCCAGGGACCAGGGTGTTAAGGACTGGGCATCACCATCCCCTTCTTCATCCTTGGAGACACTAAATCACTCTTTAGAAGTCATTTTCCTTTTAATTCAGGCAATTAATGATGTTAAATATTAATGTGAAATAGCAAACCTTCCAATTCTGCAATTTTCATGATGAAAGTTATAATCATGGTTAAAAAGTTGTAGTCAAATTTACCAAGTGCTGAGTTTTTCAACATGATTCAATAATTAATAGCAAGAATTAAAAATAAACTCAACTATGCAGGAATAAAGCAGTGGGTTCCAGTGGGGGAGTGGAGAAAACGGGGAAATGTAGTTAAAGACACAAAGGAGCAGATACATAGGAAGAGCAAGTCCAATATACAGCATGGTAGGTTGGGTTACATCTGTTACCAAAAAAAGGGATAACTGTATGAGATGATGGATATATTAATTTACTTCACTATAGTAAACATTTCACTCTGTGTATTCCATAGCATCATGCTATATGCCTCAAATATACATGATAGAATTTGTTTTTAAAATAGCAATGCTTCTAAAGAAGAATAAAATTATGGCATTTTTTGGAAAATGGATGGAGTTGGAGAATATCATGCTAAGTGTAATAAGCTAATCCCAAAAAACCAAAGGTCCAATCTTTTCTCTGATAAGTGGATGAAGTGGATGATGATACATAACAAGAGTGTGGTGAGGGGTGGGTAAGAGAAGAAATTAGGAACTTTGAATTGTAGATGGAAATGGGGTGGGAGGGAGTGGAGGAAGGAAAGATAGTGGACTGAGACAGACATTATTACCCTAAGTACATGTATGATTACACGAATGACATGAATCTTTGTTGTGTACAGCCATTGTACCCTATTTGTGTACAATGAATCAAAATGCAGTCTGCAAAAATAAAAAAAATAACATAAAATAAAATAACAATGCTTTTTCATTTATATCCTACCATGTGTAAAACACTATGCTGGGTTCTTTAACCTTTATTGCAATTTACTTCTCTAAGGTTCAGGCAGCTTAAATAAATTGCCCATAGACACATAGTTTACTAGTAACACATTCAGTATTTAACTCCTAACCTATTATATTTCAAAATGGGTGCTATTTTCACTGCACTATTACAAGGAAAAGAAATCTGAATTCATTTTGGCATGAACTTTTTATGCCTGTTTATTGTATATATAGAAAAGGAAAGGTAAACTGATCTTGCATTTTCTGCCATGAAAGGGTTGTGGTTGGGGGATAGAATTTTGGTTAGTCATACATAAAGAGAGAGGAAATATTATAGGAAAGCCTGAACTGACTTATGGACATCATCCAGCAATTCTGATTTCCTCAATTAGATTTCCTATTTTTCCATTTATATTTTTTAACCCTTTCAATTATCCCTTCCACAGTATTGGATGTATTTCCCAGAAAGAATATAGAATTAACCAAAGTAGTTTTTTAAACAGACACATAGACCCATGGGTCATATTAGAGAATGCAGAAATGAATCCACATATTTAGAAAAAATTTATTCTGGACAATGATGCTAGAAACATACATTGGGAAAAGGACAATTTCATCAAATGGTGCTGAGAAAACTGGAAATCTCCATGCAGAAGATTAAAACTTGATCCCTACCTCTTATCTTATACAAAAATCAATGCTAAAATGTATCAAAGATCTTAAGGTAAGATCTGAAACTCTGAAACTACTACAGGAAAACATTGGGAAAACACTTTAAGATACTGGTAGAGGTGATGATTTTCTGGATAGGACTCTGAATGCACAGGAAGCAAAAATCAAACATTGACAAATGGAGATTGCATCGTACTAAAATGTTCCTGAACAGTAAAGGAAACAACCAACAGAACAAAGGGACAATTAACACAATGAGAGAAACTATTTCCCAGCTGTTCATCTGAAAGAGGGTTAATATCCAGATTATTAAAGAACTAAGGAAAACTTAACAAAAATAAGTCTATTAAGAAATAGACACTTCTCAAAAGATGAAATATATAAATGGCTGATAAAGTTGAAAATATTAAATATTATTAAAATATTTTATTAACATATTTGAATTATTGGGAAAATTCAAATATGTGTTAATAAAAATAGATGTGAACAAAAGGTGATTTCTTCTCATTGCTAAACATCTCTTCACTAAATCTATACCTTGATTGCATGCACACCCATTTTTTTCTTTCTTCCATCCATTACATTTGGGAAAGATGTCCATTCTCTTCTGGTAGGTCATGACTTCCCTGTGCTCTGATCTCATTCATTTCTACATTAACATCTGCATGATTTGCTTCTTCTGCAAATTTCCCTCCATGTTATTTTTTCATGACACTTGTGTATGTTTATCATCTCCATCAAGTCACCTTTGATTCCATGTTATGCAACAGATTTCTTCACACCTCTCATTTTCCTTTCATAGAGTTCTGTCTATAGTCTTTGTCCCATTTTCTCAATTTCATACATAATATACACATTTATGAAATAAATATAAATTTTATAGATAATATATATTTCATAAATAATATTACCTAACATCTATGAAATGGCATTTTAATAAATATATATTTATTTCATAGATGTTAGGTAATACATATTGTTTATGATGTGGTAACCTATTATATGTGAAGTGTCGTTTCTTGCTTTATTAACTTGAGACCATACAAAAAGGACAGTTTCTAACAGTTGCAATACATTATTTCTTGGATAGTACAGTAATTTATCTAGTCAGTTTCCTATTATAGTACTTTCAGGTTGTTTTCAGTCTTATAAATATTAATGAAACTATAAATATTAATGCAAATGTTCATATATCACTTTGTCAATGTATACCTACATAGAAATTAAATTTATGAAAAGTTATATTTTTAGGTTGAAAAATTTGTGGGTTCTTAATTTTGACAGCTACCAATAAGGCGTCTGCCATAAAAAGTATCCCAACATATTTTCCCATCAGCAGGGTATCAGAAAATCTGTTTTACTTCTGAGGGCAACTCTCCTGGCTTTCCTTGTCTTCCCCTTTCTCCTCCTCTTCAACTTCCTTTGTAGTAACTACTGATGCTTCTTAATCTCTTTCCAGAACCTCATGTTCATTTCACTGTACACTCTTTGTACAATATCATCTACTTTTTTGTTCAATTTCCCAACTATATGTTGAAGACTCCTAAGTCCTTACTTCCATTCTGAAGGCTCTCGTGGACTGGTGTTCCATTTCCTCTGAAATATCTTTGGTAAGATGCCTTCCAGGTATTGCAAACTTAATGAGTCTGAGTCTAAACACCTTTCCTACAAAACTATTTTACTTTTAGTGTTAGATTTTTCAGTTCATGTTTTCACTAAGTCCTATTTAGACTCTAGACTTGAGAGTATTTATTGCATTCTGCTTTCCCTTCTCAGCCCCTTCCCTCAGCCCCACATCCAAAATACCCATCAAGGTTTTATGTTCTGCAGCTTCTATTTTCCAAACATTTATCAAACTAATCTGTTCTTCCACATTGTCTCTGTTACTATCCTTATTCTGCCCACCACTGACTCTTGTAAAATTATTTAACTATCTTCTAGCTTGGACATCTACCACTAGTTCATTGCTCCTATCCAGTCTCCTCCTTCCAATTACAGTAATCATATTTAAAAAACAAAACAAAACTCAAAAACATGAATCTAGTCATTTCACCTCCTGGCATAGACTCTTTAAATAACTTCTCAATTTCCTTAAGATAAAGGAATAAATATCCCTATGATAAAGGATAAATTTTGCATCCTTCTATTACGTTACAACAAGACCCAGTCAAATTGGACATTATGCCTTCTCTCATTTTCATGGCTTATTGTGCATACTCTTTTTTTCTGCCTGGACCACATTCTTCTCCAGCATCAAATCAAAGCTGAAATGTTATCTCCTTAGAGAGACAATTACTGGTTTCTATAAATTGTTAGTTTCCTCTGAACTTTCCCCATCATGATGATTTAATATTTGATTATAAATACTTGCTTAACGTCTGCACTCAATTTTAGAGTCTGTTTCATGCTTTCAAGGCCTTTTTTGTCTTGCTCATCAACATATTCCTAGTACAGACTTAGGACAATGCCTCAAACATAGTAAACACTCAATAAATATTTACTGAAGTATATGAATGAACAAATGATTTATTGCATGTGTTGGTAAACATAAGATAGTGAGGCAAAAAATAAGACAGAAACATTAAGTTGTTTTCTCAGAAATACAGATATTTATACTGGCCTATTGATATATATGTATTTTTTGTTTCCCTGTGACCCACAACTTGCATTTCTAAGATGTCTGGTTGATAATGTAGATGTTCTATCAGTAGCCTTGGAACACTGTTGGTAAAACTCATGACCTTATCCTTGGTAGCAAAACTCTACAAAGGAACTAGTATAGATTGCCATAAATTTTTGTCAAGGGCAGTTTATGTACAATTTGGCAAACTACAAGCAGAAAATCATTCCTATGTGATTTTTGATGATTACCATTGCTATTGTTCAATTTCAATAAACTCCAAAGAAAATATGGAGAATCTCTGATATGACCAACTATTTTAGTGCTTTAATGTTCTTTTCTTCTCTACTCTATGGCACCTGCCAAAAGTGGGAGTAAAATATCTGGATTACTTGGCATTTATTGGATAAACAGCATTTCATTTTTACACAAATGTTGACATTACATCTTCTAACAGCTGGGATATAGGTAAGTGTTCTACTAATTTTGCAGAAGAGAAAGTGAAATAACGGGGACCTGCTAGTTCACCAAGGTCACTGAACAAGTCAGTGTCAGGACTGGGAGTACCACTCAGGAATTTTTGGCTGTGTATCTTCTCTTCAACTAAACTACCTTCCTAAGGGAAAAGCACACCGGGAATATATTCCTGGTTTTATGTTTCCTATCAAACCTGGAAGGCCTAGCAATCTCATGAGAATTCCTGTTTCCAATTTCAATTTTATGAGTGAGGGCAGCCTGATAAGTATCACATACAAATTAAAAAGGTCATACATTCATGTGAAACAGAATTTTGAAAAATGTTTTTATTTTTATTCCTTTTTCATTTTGCATTCTTTCTAATGTTCTGTTTTCCTTAAAAAATATTTTCATCCTTGATGTCTTTGAAAGGTTATCCTTTAAAGAAAATTTTTGTGATTATAAAGTGAAAAAATATGCTAGGCAAACAAATGTCACACTTTGTATTTCTAAATGTCATTTTGTGGTATGCATTACTTTGGTCACATTGTGTAAATCAAAAGTATAAGAAAAATACCCATCTTTGAAAGAATAATTGCACTGTAATTGCTTAGATATTTATAATGTAATACATAGATAATGTGAAATAACACAACAGTAAACCCATCACCCTCCTATTTCACAATAGTTCTTTGATTCACAAGTTTCTTCTGAAAAGAAATGAGTTGCCCTGGACTGTGCATGGAAAGTTCTGAGGTGAAAGAGGACTTAGGCTTTGTTTCTAGATGGCTGGCCAGGTTACTATTTCTACCTCTGCCACTGACATGCCCAGTGTCCCTGAGCAAATCTTTTAACTTCTTCATAATTCAATGTCCTCATATGTAAAATGGTGACAATGACAGAATGTATCTCATAGGTTATGATGAGGATTAAGTGAGTTAGTCTATATAAAGCATATCATAGAAAGATGCTTGGGACACAGTTATATGACATGTATGTCAGAGTTATCAGTTATTGACATCTTTTGAGGTATTAATGCCATATTTTGTATTTCTAAATTTAGTCTTAGATAAATGTGATATGTAATATAGAATACATTAATTGCTGAAGGAGGAAAAATGTTAGAACAGGAGAGGGGGGGGGAGGGAGATGCAGTTTGGCAAGAAGCCAGGTTCCCATTTGTAGCTTATTTCTGTAACATTTCCATAAACTTCCCTGGAGTATAATGAAAACCTGTGTAAAGTGATCCTGCTAGCTTTGAATGAACCCACAGCACAAGGAAATTCTCACAGTAAAATTAAAGAGGCTGGCTAAGAATGTTCGACTACTTTTCCCTCACAAGAATGAATGCAGAAAAATGTGAGCATATCATTTTTTGCATATTTTAACATTGCCCTCAGATATTAGTCAATTTTTCTAAACATTTTCCAGGGTAATAGCAAACATACCTATGCTTTACATTGTACTTAACTGCATGAAAATCTGGTATTTAAGAAGGCATGGATTCTTAAATCATTAGAGAAAGCAAGCTGACATAGAAAGTGCTCTTTGATGAATGTAAAAATGTTTGTAGGGTGTATGATTTAAAGGCATTTCTAGGTGCCCCAATGCAGGATTTTAGGGAGAGAATGTATACTTTTTTACTTAGTTGTCAAAAATAACCTTAATAGTTAAACATACAATTCCAAATTTGGAGTTGCTGTCCCATTTTAGATAGCATTTGAAGCAAAAATGTAGAAAATCTACTAGAAAACTGAATGCATTCAGTATATAGAATCATGTAAAAGTGTCCTGAGAAAAATTTCATCATATATACTTAAATTTGTATTATACGACTTAAGAAAAATCTAGACTTAGAGGTATCATTCATTTTTTAATCCTAGAGAGAGATCTGTTATCATTCCCTTGAATGTTTACATCTTCACAGAATTTCATAAATTTCACAGAAAATCACAGATTTCAATAAGATAGAACACAAAGTGTTTGCATTAAAAATAAAAAGTAGGTATCATTTATCAAGCTAAACTGCAGTTGTTGTCTATGACAAATATTAAGACTATGTCTGGATAATGTGGGGCTTACGAGTTTTGTGGTGCCAAATAAGAGTGGAAAACTATATCCCTTACTCAGGGGACATTTTAAGGTTGTAAAATTTCCATCAAATTTTTTTCTACAAGTGTAAAATTAAATAATAAATATGATCTGCACATATTATCCCCTGCTATCTTTAGGAATTTGCATGATATAATTCAACTTCAAGATGGAAAACTCTCCTGGTAAAACTTCTGATAATTGGACTTGGACTGTCAAAGAACAGTTTAGGAAACACTATAGTTGTTTAAAGAAGGTCAATAAAAAAACTAAGCAATTTTTAGGAAGAAAAATGTAACTTTAGTGTTTTTAGCACCATTCAAACCTTGTAGTTCATTTGGAATACAAGTTCAGCAATACACAATTGAATACAAGGGTTTAAATAAGGTAGACCTTTTCTTTTTTATTAAAAAGTTTGGAAAAATTACTTTATGAAGTCTTAAGAAGCACTGAGTATAATTCAACAGTAATCTAGGTTTAGATTACAATTTAATAATAATTCATTTCCAAAATAAAAGTCATCATACGTGAAACCATGAAATTTCCTAATACTTGATTTTAATACATTGCACTAATTTTCTAAAACACTCTGAGAAACCAATATTTACAATAAATGGAATATTTATGAAAAATCTGCCATCAGGTATATTTTTATGTATATATTTATATATATAGAACCCAAGAGATTATATGAAACAGGAAGGAAGGAAGGAAGGAAGGAAGGAAGGAAGGAAGGAAGGAAGGAAGGAAGGAAGGAAGGAAGGAAGAGTTTGTATGTCATGTCTTAACAGCAGAACAAGAGTGCAGAGCGTGAAACTTTTCAAAGCATGGGGTCTGGGAAATGAGCAGATATCTTGTTTCAAAACCTAACATTTCCTCAGGACTGAAGTAAAAATCTTAACTGCCAGAGAGAAAGGGAAGCTTTTCCAGCTTTAATTGTTCTTCTCCATCCGAAAGTCCAGTATCCCTGAAATAGGAACTGCTGCAATAAGGAGGGAGTGATAGGATCTCCCAAAGGAAGATTTTTGCTTAATTAGGACAACTTGCCCTGGTCATCAGGTATAAACTTCTGTGTTTCCCAACCTACTACTTCACAGCACCAAGATGTCTCAATAATGGCTCATCATAAGTCCAGCATTCTCCATCTTCATGGAATAACCTTGTCTCCCACTGAATTTTCTTCTCCTTCCTTTCTTGGTCTTCTGCTCTTTGTCTTTCTTCAAGTTTGTGCTTTGCTTCAGTTGCTGCATCAATGTCTCTGATTTTTAAATTGAAAGTCACATCTTTGCAAAGGCAGTGGGACTCATATTCATTCTGATCTTCCAACTTCCTCACTTTCTTCTTGATTATAAGCAAATTCTTGGTAACTACAAAGATCGTATCTTCCCCTCTTGCATATTTTAAATGCATTACACAATTCCATTCCCCTTCTGTCAAGCAAAAAGACTTCTTATTCAGAGAAAAAAATCTCAGCAGTGATTCTGTTTCTTCCCTCCATAGAAAGGTTTAGTGTGGAAGACAATATTTGCACTATAACCTGTTTTGGAACAATTAATATTTCATTTTCCTCCTAGTTCCACCTAGGGCACCATGAGGATAGACCTTCCATAACCATTAGGATATGTGGGAATGTAATGCTCATCAGAGTCTAGACACGAGACACTGCCTTGCCCTATGTTGTGCACCCAAATTGACATCCCAAGAAATTTTGATTTAGTCCAGATATGAGCATTGAATTGGATTTTCTTGTTAAAACATTCAGGACAAAAGGTTGAAATGGGTGGATGATGGGAAACCTGCTCAGTCACGGATGTTAGACTGTTTTTGGAAATCCAGGGAACTGGTCCTTCTGAAACTATCTCTGTGTTCTCTTCAGTGTCATTTGGTAATGTCCAGTGACACTAAAAGATCTCACCCAAAATGGGGTTGTATGACTTTTTGGCAACTGATCCTTTCCTCCTGCATGAAATACTGAGAGGTACCATCTCACAGCCTGAACCATTTCTGGTCACTAATGCTCACAAACAGATCCGGATGTGCAAAAAGTCTGCATACATTTCTAAAAGAGATCTTTCAAGAATAAATGTTGGAAGAACAACCTTAGTAAGATGCATTCCAAGCCTAACTGTGACAAGAGGTGCATGGTAACCCTCTTGTGCTCCTCCACTGACCCTGCCTCCCCATCATCATCTCTGTTATCATGTGAATCAAAAAGATCAGCATCACTTGTCCCATTGGACATGGAAGAATTCAGTGATTCTGTGGTATCTGGGTGCTTTAGGCTATCTCCCAAACTGCTGTGTGTCAAGACTGAAGCAGATCCAGAAGAATTCATTAAGCACTTTGGGGATGAGCCACTCTGATGGAATTCATCAGCATCATAGAACTCATCTTCATTGCTAGAGTAAGAGAACTCTGGGACTGTATTTGGAGACAAGTTGACATGACTTGGAGAAGTTAGACTGCTACTAGGTGGTGAATACCCACTGCCTGTACTATTTGGTGTTGGAGTCTGATGATGTCCCCAAGGTAACTAATACAGGTCCAACAGGTAGGGAAGATGGATGCTGCTGTGACTTACACAACTGAGCTGGTTATGGAGGCAAGACAGTCTGGGAAGGCATTGTGCTGATTATAGGTTCCAAGGGACTAGGCTGATATATTGCATCTACAGGATTAATAGTACTTTTAGCAATTTGCATCAACACAATGCAGAGAATCAAGTGAAAGTGCTATATGATTGTGCTTTGTATTTTTCTTAGACTTTCTAAAACTGTGGGTCTTTCAGGGCAAGATCCAGCCAGTCCAGGGTAAGATGGGGCACCTACTTCCCTGGGTATTCTGAGGCATCATCAATTATTTAACCACCCAAGGTTGACAGCACTGATCTCAGTGGAAGATAAAGACCCCAGCACCTCCCGCCCAGAGACAGGAGATTTAAGCTACTCCCTGAGGGTCCAGAGAAAGCAGGTGGCTAAGCCAGGGTACCTGGGAGTACCAGGCTGTCTACCTACATGGCCAGAGGACTCCCTCTAGACTTCAGCAGCCTATAAGCATTGGGGAGCAGGTGGAGGATGGGCAGGTCACTTCTGGAGTAAAAAGAGGCTCATGAAGTCAGGGTGTTATGTACTGGGGTCCCTGCTACTTGGGAGGCTGAGGCAGAGGATCTTAGCCAGGAGTTTGAGGCCAGTCTGGACAACAAAGTGAGACCCCGCTCTTTAAAAAAATTTAGAAAGAACTCAGAAGGTTATATCCTTCAACTTCCCCTTCCAGTTCACATTAGCAGGAACTTAAAGGTGGTCAAAAAGCCTGGAGAAAGCATTGGGGCCCAGAGATCTGATAAGGTGGGATGTCTCTCTCCCCAGCCCAGGCAGCTGGATGCCTTCGGTCTCCACACCGAGGGTCTAAAAAGTCCTATTCAGCACCAGGGCTCCTGGTGCAGGGCCAGAAGAGGTGGAACACTGGCCTCTCAGTAGTAAGGTTAGTCCATACACTTCCTAGCCTCAGCAATCTTTCTGCTGGCATGACTTTCTCTAGGCATGCCAGGAGCAGACCCCCCCAGCTCGCTGGGTGACCGGTGGGTGGAGCACCTCTCTCCAGGCCAGAACAGTGGAGGGCAGATGGCACCACCCCTCCAAGTCCCAGGAGAAGGGAGGTGGGGACAAAGAAAGGAGAAAGAGGGAGGGAGGTACAGTAAAGTCGAAAGCAGGAAGAAGCACAATCCTTCCACGTTGCTCTGGGACATTTCTACTTTCCAAGAATCACATCCAGACCATAATTTGGCACCTAATTGCTTCCTAAGGGTCCCAGGGCAGGGGTAGAAGGACTGGCTGTTGACCAGCTGGGAGGGGAAGACACAAATCATTTAGGCATCTGAATCAGGCGGGGGTAAAGACCCCAGCGATAAGGGTTCTGTCCAAAGGGATGAATTACCAGGTGAACTGAGGGTGCTCATTGAGGTTATCATTTAAATGACAGGCATGGGCATCAGTGTGAACCATATCAATTTCACAAAACACTTTCAATCTCTCCCTTCATTCGGACTGCGCGGGTGGAGCCCCACACCCAGCAAAAGAGAGGGATCAAGGCCAGCTCATCTGGGACTAGAGACCCAGCTGACCCTTGCCAGAAGGAGCAAACAGCACCATGCTGGCTACTTCCAACCAGACAGCTCTTGGGCAGTAATGCCAGCAGACAGCTGGCACCAGAGGGAGCCGAAAATAACCCAGACAGCTGGGGCCATGGATGCCATGGGCCCAAGCACTGGGCTGGGAGTCAAGACACCTGGAAACCCATTGTGGCTGAGCCAGTAGTGGCCTCCCAACAGTAGGCCAGTCACTTTTCTCGGGGGCATTGGTGGGTTATCCCAAACCATTCCTATCACAGGCTGCTATCAGCAGCCCCGACTTTACACCAGAGACCAGCAAGCTGCCTTCCTAAGGAAGGCATTTTCCACTCTGCCTGGAGGCTTCCCCACATGCTCTGGGAGGCGGGCTGGCAGGGGAGGAGCGCTGGAGATGGCACAGCCCCCACCACGCAGCCACTCCCAGCAACTACCCAGATCACAATGGAGTAGTGTGAAACTGGCTGGGGAGGATGGCCCCCTTCATCGCACTTAATCCTCCCACCACCCTTTCCAGCATGCAACATTACTGTCATTTCACAGGGGAGATTCTCGCCCAAGGTCACCAGCACCATCCAGATTCCAACCCACAGCTGCCTTAGAGTCTCCTTTGATTAAGCACCAAGAGGCCTCCAACAAACCCTGTAGGCTCCCCCAAGTCAATTTAGCCCTTACACTGGGGTGGGGCACAGAGGCCAGTGCCACTCCTGAAGCTGGGAGTGGGGGGGGGGTCAAGAGAGAAAGCACCTGGACCCAATCAGCTTGTCAGAGTCATCACAAACTAGAGCTCACCTGGGAGCAGGGGCCAGTGATCAAGGAGCACACCATCTCCAGCCGTGGAGCTTTCTGGATGGCATGGAGCTTCCTGGATGGGGAGTAGGGTAGGCAACCGAGGTCAGTTGCACCCACTGAACAACTGCTGTGCACGTGGCACCTCAACACCCCAGGTGTTGCCTAGCACAGAGGGTCTCAATACATGGCATCAGCAGAGAACTTGTTAGAAGTGCAAATTCTCATGCTCCACCTGAACCAGAAATTCAAGGACCAGGGACAGTCAGTTTTAAGAGTCTCCTTTGGGATTTTGGTGTCTGCTCAAGTTTGAGAATCCCTGATCAGGTCTGGTGGTGGGGAAAACAGGGATCAGAGACCCTGCAGGTCACAGCTGGTAAATGACTGGTGAATTTTCACACTGTCCAATTCTAGAAACCGGGTTACATATGCCTGCCCCTTTGGGGAGCCAGGAGGATACTCTGGAAAGGGCGGGAAGTCAAAGAAACCTCCGGGAAAGCTGGCCCAGATCTCACATCTGTCAGTTCTTTGCCTCCCTAGCACCCAGACAGCAGAGGTGGCACATACTGTCACCCCATACTGGGGGCCTGAAAAAGGGGCTGCAGCACTGCTGGGCTTCCAGGCAGCAGCCAGGGCCCTCCCCCCACCACAAAAAACACAACTGGGAAATACTTGCAAGGGCAACCTCTAGTTAGCTGCTAAATTCGGCAGAGCTGCACACCCTGACAACAGAAGCTGACAGGCTAGGCTGTATGGGACCCAGCAGGCTGCCCATTTCACACACACAGCTGAGGCATCTGTGTGGGGGAGGGGCTGCAGAAGTAGCCCAGTGGGTTTGGGGATCCCAACTCACCCTCCCTGGGCTTCATGCCAAAGCCCCCCAAATCGACCTCACAGCCTGGGAAAAGGGCTCTCACCTACCTTAGTGGGAGGACTGTCAGTCACACTAGGCTCTTGCTGTCCAGAAGGATTTTTCTCCCTGGGGTACCAAGACATGACCCCTTCTCCAGCCAAGAACCTAAGGGAAGAATTCCCAGGGCCTGTTAGACAGCTCCACCATGTCAGAGAATTAATTGGCCAAATGCAAACTAACAGGGTCTTCTGAACAGAAAGGGAACCTCACAAATGCCTCCCCCCCTTCCCAGCTGCCAGGGTAGCCCTCACCCTGGAATGCTGTATCATTTCTTTTAATGCCTACAGCACATCTGTAGAGTAGACACTATTAATTTCCTATTTTTATAGAAGAGAAAACTAAGTATTCACAAAGGAAATTAATATGCATAAAACTCCTCAATTGTTAGCTGAAAGAGCAGGGAAAAATGCTTCAATTTTGTACCCCCTATTTCAAAACCTCTGTCCTGTCCTCTGTATGTTTCTGCTTTTCCACAGTATATGCCCAAAGGACTGAGACCAAAGACATACCCTTGTTCCAGAGGCAAAGTGCCTTTAGGTTCATTTATATTCATTCTGCAATAGTAAAGAATATGTTGCCTGCTGAATATTTTGTCAGATCCAAAATCAATTAATTGATTTTAGAAGAGAGTAATCAATAGCATCCTCTACATAGCACTTACTGGGGACCTGTTTTCCTCCAGACCTGGAGTAGGTGCATGGAAAGTTATAAGGAAGAATCAGACAGCACATGATCTTTTGTCTAATTGTTAATTGGTTAATAAATACTATAATTTTGAATATAAATCAAAAGACTATGCCTGGGGCATTCTGGAATACTGTAGAAGAAAGATAAAACTCAAACTGTGTCTTGAGGAATACTGAGGAATTTCCAGGTAAGGTAAATAAATGGAGGATATGTTGATAAATTGACATGCATCTAAACAGATGGTGAATTGGGAGAATTATAAACAGCTTAATCCTAAAAGGATTAAGCCTCATTTCAACTTTACAGAAAATTCACAGATAATTTATTTAACAATCTAGGCATGATTAATTTTGAGAAGGTACATTTTTATTTGGGGGATAAGTCTGATTGAGATAAAGTCTCCATATTTGTATAGGGGATAGGGTGGTTGGGGATTACTGAGAGAAGATGGCAAAATCTTTTGACTTGTTTTGAAAATTACCCAAGAACATGGTAGTAGCTTATGCAAATTATTGAGTTGCAAGTATTAATCTGATTCTTGAAGATTTTGTCTCTTTCTTTTTGTTACCTACTGAGGAGTTTTTCTGAATAAACTTCAACATCCAGTCTCACAGTTTTGCCCACAAAGGATCTCTAAAGAGGGAGAGGCAGAATTTAAAGGACCTGAGAAAAGTAGGTTCTTGATCAATTCCTTGTTTCCACATGACTTTGAAAATACTCAATTTATTTATGTAAAACTAGTACTAATTACAGTCATAATAATAATAACCCTGATGTCTGTTGGATGGTGGTGATTGGGTTAAGCACTCTACTACATTATTTGATTTGTTTCCCTTAGCCTCTACTGTGGCTCTGGATTTACCTGCCATTTCCTGGAAAAAGGAGGTATAGCCCAGGTAAGGAACATTCCCCAACTGGGTCATTTATCAGGAGAAGAGTTGAGATTTCTTTGACATGGTTGGTCTCCCTCATTTATCTTCAATTAATCTGTAGCATGGTAACAATTATTCAATATCATTAAGTAAAACATCAAGTTTCTCTATTAATTTTTTATGACACTGACCTTGTTTCAAAAGTCATCTCTTTTTGAGATTTTTGTCACTTAACATAATTAAGCAAATAGCATTTAAGTAAATAGAAAGGAATGTTGACTGTAAGTGGATGAGTTATGGCTTTCTACAGGTTTTTGTAGTTTATAATCTGGAAACAGCCCTACACTCACTCAGGAACCATCAGTGTTTGAAAGGAGTTCATTTACATAAAGTGCTATAACTTTTATCACTTTGGAAATGTTTGATCATGAGTGAAAGTAGTCAGGGTGAGTTTTGGTAGAATGACAGGTTTTGTTTGTTTGTTTTTCTGTAGACTTCTCAGGAGGACCAGGCTTGAACTCTAAGCTCCTACCAGCCTGAGCCCTGGTAGCTAAGAAAACCCCCAATCAGAGGCGTGTAGGCATCAGGGAAGCTGAGGTCAGAACTCAGCTGCATGACTAAGACCAGGACCCTTTCCTTATAATGAAGCACTTAGGATTCCTGCATTTAAATAGTGTGGTCATGACCCGCTGGACTTTCAGAAGAGTGCATGGATGGAGTGTGTGTGTGGGGTATGGATCAAGTCCTCCTTAATGCAGTCTCCTCTTGGATCACGTTTATGTGTCAGTCACACACACACACACACACACACACACACACACACACTTCCTGGCTCCTGCATTGGCAAGGAATTCAGAGTTTATCTCAACTTCACAATCCAATTGATCCACTTGCCAGGCACTGATGGGTGGAGTTAGGAGCCTGGTAGGAATGTTGGCAGATCCCTGAAGATAACTAATATTCCCTGCTGCTCCCCGCTGAGGGGTTCCAGCTGCCAGAGTGAATCCCTTTGCTGTGCTCTGGACAGCTGCACTTCTGCAATTGCTCTTGGAAAGGCTTTATGGCCACAACAAAATCCCATCAGATTTGTTATCAAGCAAATTGAAATTTCCCACCACCTCTGTGTCAGTAGTGGCAAGCATCACCTGAGAGACTTCAGCTCTACTGTTGCCACTTTCCCTGGGAACTGCTTAGTGCTTTTTGCACTTTTCACCAGGAATGGAACAGGGGTATGGTCCAAAACTTTCCCACTGGATTTAGGATCTGCTTTTGTAGTAGTTTGTCTCTGCTTCAGGGATTAGGTGTAAGAACCGAGAGCACTTGGTGGAAGATGGAGGGGTCTGAAGTTAAGGCAGTTTTTGAACCTATAGTCTTAGAGCATCTCTGATCTGCAGCTCACCCAGCTCCCTGGCTGTGTAGCCTGCTGGTCTGCAGCTTGCCTGCCCTTATTCTTCCATTGCCAGACCCTGCTCTCTGGGGCCCTTATCCCCTTTGCCCACCCCTGCTCCTTCTCCGTAGCCCTCCCATAGTTTCCTCTGGTTGCTGGCAAATCTTCCTGGTTTTCTGAGTTGACTTCTCTCAGCACATTTCTTACTGCTTTGCTCAGGGCATAGGAAACTTTAAGACCAAGAGAGATGCTTCAGGATAGGGGCTAAAAGGGCCTGGGGACTCAAAGGTCTGGGCTTGAGGGGTTCTCTGTACTGAGTTTCACTGGATTCCTGGCCCTAGAGTGCAGTCAGTCTTCAAATAGCCATCAATAAAAGCTTGACTACTCTGTGGAGTAGGTGAGATTTTGTGGGCTGCATCAGAAGGCACTAGCCATCTGCAGTGTTCTTCTGTGGAGGAATATCAACGGCAATACAAAGCAACCTTTAGACCACTGTCCACTCATCAGTTGGTGACATTTTCCATTGTGCCTGTTATTTTTTAAGTGTCAATAAAATATCAATATAACCTTTTGCTGGGTTCCAGTTCTCCGGTGAACTTGAAGCTCATTTAAATTAAGAAGGGTGTATGTCAAAACCCCAGCTTCCTTGAAGGGTTATTTATAAGGGTTGCAGCTGCAGGTGATTAAGGGCAATATTTGCTTCCTCTCTCAGCAAACATTTATTGAAAGTCTCAAGTGTGCCAGGCTGTGGGTGCAAAGCAAGCTCACATAGAAGTGGTGTCTCCTCTTCTGGGACTGATGGCTTTCTAGGGGACAGGGACATGAATCAATTCCATAACTAAGAACAAAATCCCTAGTTTGCTAAGTCATACTGAAGATGTGGCCCTGTGAGAATGTGCCATAGCTGTGTTGGGACTTGACCTCACCAGCGCCAGCAGGAAGATCTTCCAGCAGAGATGCTTGGGCTGCAGACCAGAGAAGGAGCACTGTGTCCATGAAGAAGGGACCACAGAAGGATATTCCATATCTAAGGCTGCACTTTGAGGAAGTGAAAGGAGATCTTGTACCCTTAGAGGAAGAGCACAGTTGAAAATGGGCCAGAGGTAGTGACAAGAGTTCAGGTATCAAAACACATAGGCTTGGGTCTTGCCCTCTATCGGCTCTTGACTCCCTCCCAGGCCTCCAGACCAGTTCTTTTCCTGAGGGAGGTTGTGGAGATTCTTATCTTCCCCTGCCCTGGACTCGGCCCCCCCAAATTCTGTCTTGCCTTGTCCGAGTGGATCAGAAGACCCTGTTTCAGAGGGTCCTGCCCCCCACCTGGGAGGAGAGACGTGCTGCAAAGACAGGCTCAAGGAATCTGTGTGAGCTCTCTTCCCCCACAGCATCCAGCAGGAGAGAGGACCCCTCTGTTCCGTCAAGTTTGACATGGCTGTCCCGACTACAGTCATGCTTGCACAGTGACGTCTCCATGAAAACCTGAAGGACAGGGTCTGGAGAGCTCTCCCAGACCAGGAATCATGGGGAGGCTCCTGGTTGATGCAGAGCTTCTGCCTATGTGTTTTAGTGACCACTTGTAGGTCTTCCTTGTAGCAGTGTCAACTTAAATCCTTGGCTATTTAAGCATTAGGGTTTTTTGTCTTCTTATTATTGAGTTTTAAAATTTAAAATATATTCTTGATATAAGGTTCTTACAGCTATCTAATTTGTAAATATTTTCTTTTAGCTCATGGGTGGTTTTCTTCCCTTCCTTCCTTCCTTTCTTCCTTCCTTCCTTTCTCCCCCCTGCCCCAGGGATTGAACACAGCAGCACTTAACCACAGAGTCTCACCTTCTGGCAGTTGTTTATTTTTCATTTTGAGACAGGGCCTCATTAAGTTGCTGAGGCTGGCTTTAAACTTTCCATCCTCCAGCCTCAGCCCCTCAAGTCGCTGGATTACAGGTATGTGCCACCCTGCCTGGCTATTTCTATTTTTAAAATATAAATAAACCAAGGATATTGTTTGTATATTGGCCTCTAAGTTCTTTTCTTCTTCATAGCAGGCTGAGACCTATTAGCCCAAAGGCTGGCAACACCAAATTTAAATTTTTACATATTCAGTTGTTTTGAACATAATCCAAATAAACAGGATTTTGCCCCTTGGAGCCTTCTCTGCTTACCCTGTGAAACACGCAGCACCTATAGCCACAGATAACATAAGCCCCAGTGTTATAGAGACCAGAAACTGTGGCTTCCCCTTGAGCAGAGACCCCTGTGCTGCTGTACAGCATCACCTAGATGCCAAGCCACCTGTCCAGTACCCTGGAAGTTCCCTGGCTCTCCTCCACAGCTGAAGGGTGACCCTCTCAAGCCTCAGAAAGCACTAGAAGGGGAAGGCCTTCCTCCTGCATGTCTGTTCAAGCTGCATCTGAAGATGGCTTTGCCCCTTATGGACTCTCATGCTGTCTCATTCGAGCTCAGTAGAGCTTCTGCTTTGATCAGCCTTGAAATCCTTGCACTTGTCCCCTCTGATTTTCTTCTAAGATTTATGGTTTTAGTGATTGCATTTAGGTCTGTGATTCATTTTGAGTAAAGTTGAGTGTGCTATTTGGGATAGGGACACAATTCCTCCTTTCGCATGTGGCTATTCAGTTGTTCCAGAACCATTTGTTGAAAAGATTCTTTTGTCCAGTGTTGATGCTGACACTTTCATTGAAAACTAATTTACAAAATACATGTGGGTCTGTTTCTGCACTCTCAATTCTATGCCATTAATTTCTGTTTATCATCAGACCAGGACTACACTATCTTGACTCATGTAAATCTGTAGTAAGTTTTGAAATGGAGAAGTATGAATTTTCTTTTTTGTTCTTTTTAATGTTTGTTTTGACTATTTTGAATCATTTTTGTGTTTATAAAAAATTTAGAGTCAATTTGTCAATTTCTGGAATTTAGATGGGAATTGCATTAAATCTGTAGGTAAATTTAGGGAGTATTGCTATCTTAAAAATATTAAATTTGCTGATTAGTGAACATGGGATAGCTTTGCCTTTATTTATATCTTTAATTTCTTTCAATGTGTTTTATAATTTTCCATGTATGAATCTTGTGCTTCTCTTATTAAATTTATTATTAAGTGTTTTTTTTTGTTTTTACTACATTTTGCATGAAATTGTTTACTTAGTTCTTTTTGGACTGTGAATTACTAGTGTATAGAAATGCTGTTGATTTTTGTATATTGATTTTTATATGTAATTTTGCTGAATTTGTCTATTAGCTCTAGAAAAGTTTTATTGACAGGATTTTCTATAAACAAGGTCAAGTTGTCTGCAAATAGTTCCACACTTCCTTCTCAGTCTTGATGGCTTTAACTTACTTATTCTAACTTGCCTGACTATAAATGTTGAATGAAATGAAACCTCCAGTGAAATGTCCAATAAAAGTGGGGGTGGGGCAGAGAGAAGTCCTTATTTTTCCCCCTAATCTTAGAGAGAAAATACTCCATTTTCACAAGTAAGTATAATGTTACCTGTGGCTTTTTCGTGGAATTGTTGCATAAGATTGAAGAAATTCTTTTTTGTTCTTATTTTATAAAGTTTTTTTTTCAATCATAAAAGGGTATTGGGCTTTTTTGTTTTGTTTTGTTTTCAATTTTTCCTGCATCTTGTGAAAACATCACCTGGCTGTCTCTTATTCTGTTAACACAGTATATTGCACTAGTTGATTTTCTGGTGTCAATCAATCTGACTTTCCTAGGATAAAAACCCCTTAGTCTAGAAGAATTGGTGGATGGTCGATATTAATTCCTCTCTATCTGTTTGGTAGAATTCACCAACAAGGCCACCTGGACCAGGGATTTTCTTGTGTAAAGATTGTTTTTTCTCTTTGGTGCTGGGAGTTGAGCTCAGGGACCCCTGCCTTCTAAGCACATGCTCTACCACTAAACTCTGCTTCCCCCTGTGGGAAGGCTTTTAATTATTGTCAATGTCCTTATCTGTAATGTGTTCATTCAGGTTTCCTATTTCTTCATGAGACAACTTTGGGAGTCTGTGTTCTTCTAGAATTTTATCCCCTGCACCTAGGTTGTCTAATGTGTTGGGACATAGCTGTTCATAACACTCTTGCCATTCTTTAAATATGAATGTTTCAGAGTTAAGGTAGGATACTTTGGAGTGACCCTGTAGACATTTTGTTCTCTCACAAAAGTCTAATTCATTTGCCAGCTTGAATAGAAAATAATATGTAAGTTTCTTTCATCACACAGTTTCTGGAAACTAATTTGGATGAAATAAAATCATTTTCATATACTTCCCATTTATTTTCCAGAAGGTAAAATTTAGGTGCTGTTTTAATAATTTATATATTTATATCATTTAAAATTATTTTTTTCATTTGAAAAATTTACTTACATATCCCTGATATTTTCCCACAGGAATCTGATTCATGTTTAACGGAATTCATGTTCCAAAGTACTTTGGAGCAGAAGGTATGAGCACTGGGTCAGAGTTTTCATATTTTTGTGTGTTTTTACTTGCATATATGATTTTGATTTTCAAGAAAAACCTATAAGAGCAAAACAGAAAAGTCATTCAAGCCTGAATTTTATGACTACCTGAGGAATTTTTTTTCAGACAAGGAAAGTTTCTTCTTTAACTGCAAAGTCATAGCTCTTGGATTATAAATACTTTCAATCAGCTTGTCCAACATGCTTAGAGAAAAATTTCCATCCTTTCTTCATTTGGCCATTTGACAATAAAGTCTATTAGAGAATTTATATGAAAATTAGGCTTGTAAACTGTCAACTGACCTGATCTGAGAAAAATTCATGCTTCAGGAAAGCCTTCTGATAGCACGCTTCAATATGAATGCCAAACTTGAGTAGTCTGTTTACATGAGTTGAAAATAAACAAACAAACAAATGATGATTTAAAAAATAAACTGGAGTTTTTACCTTTCTGAAAGCTCTAAGACAATAATCTTAGGGTGTAATTTCATTTTTTTCTGTTCTCCGTGGTTTGTAGATAACTGAGTTTTCTGCACTGATGGTTAAATTTCATTGTCCTGAGATGAAGGCCTAGTTATTATAGAAATGTATCTGGGAAGTTTATTTACCTCTTAATGTTTTACACTATATGTTTATTGGACTCTTTTTTTAATTGACTTTAAATATTACTAATATCAAAATATTTGATCTTTGGATGAACATTCCTTTTGTAAATAGAGCATTAGTGGGTTTGATTCCTAATTGTGTATCCTCAGTGAAGGATGTGAGAGTGCTGTAATACAAATAATTTTTCTAATAACTGTTTAACTGTTTTGATGGGTAGAATAGAACTCTTCATTTCCTAATGAAAGGATGGTCAGCAGCTCAGATAATGTAGGGTTTGTTCTATAGTTGTTTCTTCTGTCATTTTAAGTCTTAAAACTGCCATTTCTGAACATTGTAATAAAAGACTAAAGGCAATCTATCTCTTAAACCATCTTAAGCCATGAAAAATAATATAAGTAGAAAGGAGTCAAAGACATATATAATTATACATCCATTGTTCTCTGTGTCTTGGGTTTGGAATAAAATGGCTGCACAATCTGCTGTGGGAACTTACAGTTCTAAGTTCATCTACTACGAGGTAGTATTTCTATTTTGTGACCACCAACCCTATTCAGTTCAACTGGTAGAAAAGTGTGAGTTTCCTAATGATTTAATTTTTAGACTATATTTATCCTTTACCAATAAGAAACTAACTGCAGTGACAAGAATTTCTTCACTTATCTGCATTTTTATTGATATTCTTTTAGAGTTGCTCTGCCATATTTAAAGACTCTCAGCAGCAGTGAGTATATCTCTTCCTATCTTTCTTTCTATCATCTATCTATCTATATCTATTCAAAATCTATATAGCTGAGGTAATAACATTTAGCATCTAAAATAACTGAAAAGAGAACACACATTCTAATACTCTGAATTTATGTAAAGAAAATATGTTATACTTAACATTCAAGAGCATAGGACTCAGTTTATACATATTTCTTCTCTCCTTTAGGATTCACCTTCATTAGCTACAATACCAATCTACCCAGACAAAGTTCTCCATTTTGTTCTTGAGAGGTAGGTAATTAACATCATCAGCATTGAGGGTGTAGTTCAGTGGTAGAGTGTTGCTTAGCATGCAAGAGTCCCTGGGTTCAATCACCAGCACCACAAAATAAATAAATAGATAAAATGAAATTAATAAAATAAAAAATTGACATTATCACATTGCTAGATCTTAAGTCACTTCAAAGAGTTCTGGTTAAAACATTGGATATTAAGAATATATGTTTATCTCTTCCTATTAAAATTCCAATATAATGACAATAAAGGAATTTTTCATAAAAAGCATATTAACCATGGTTAATACACTTTACAGAGCATGGTGAGATCTTAGGAGGCAAAAACATTTACACTAGTTTAGGAAAGATAAAGATTAGGGAGTGATGTATGACTTAGCAAAATAAAGAAATTACAGAAATTATAGTTCAATACTTGTGGAGGTCATAGTACTAATAAGGTTGGGTTAATTTGCTCTGGATAATCTCCAAGGAGTCAACAGTAGCTACACAGACCCCCTGAGGAGGCAGCTGTAAACTAGATATGGACAGAAATCCACTTTTGAGTAGGTCCTTTCTTCTATGTTGCCCAGCAGAGGTAGACCTTTGCCCTTACTCCTATTGGAGACCACAGCCTTGTTTTCTGCAGAAACAAGCTAAAGAGGCTCCAGATTTTGTGGAACTAGAAACAACAAACAGTAGAGATACCATGTGGAATAAAAATAGAGAGCATAAGAAAAAGGAGCTTCCTTTCCAACCCAGACAAAAAAATCTGTCTCTCCACAAACAGAAACCTAGGAAGTTCTAATTTGGAGAAGCTGAATGATTAAACAAACAAACAATGAATAATTAAAATGTCAACATAGATATCTGGAGTCCTCATCAGTTAAAAGAAGGCCAGAGATCTGATTGTTTACCCTGTATTACATATACAATGTAATAATTTCCACTCTCATACTTTGATCTTCTAAGCAGTTCTTAGTGTCTCACATAAAGTGACAATCTGATCAATCACCAGAATTCAAGAGAAATCTCAAACTGGAAGGAGTAAAACTCAAACAAATTAAGAAAAAATGAAAGAAAGGAAGAAATGAGGAAGGAAATAGATTATAGATAAAGTCCTAAAATTAAATAAAACAAAAAACTACTGTTGGATCATATAGGATTTCTATTTCATTTTAATCTTTTTTTAATGTGGTTCTGGGGATTGAACCCAGGTCCTCATGCATGCCAGGCAGGCACTTTGCCCCTGAATTTTTTGAAGACTGTCACATTGTTTTCCATAGTAGCTATTCCATTTTACATTTCTACCAAGAGTGCATAACGGTTCCAGTGTTTTCATCACCTTACCAATAAATATTTTCTTTTTATTTTTAATAATAGCCATCCTAACAGGTGTGAGGTGATATTTCATTTTTATTTTGATTTATATTCTCCTTGATCATTAGTGATATTATACCTTGTTTTCATCTATGGTACCTGTTGTTCATTTGTACATATTGAACACCACCACCACAACAAAAAGACTGAAAACATTATAAAATAAATTTTCCTAGAAGAAGAAAAAAAAATGAATTAGCAGCATTTCAAAATAAGAGTTTTAAAGAGTAAGATTTTAAGATAAAATTGAAACTATAGAGAAAAAGAAAAATAACAGAAAGATGGCAAACAATTTAGAATAGGTTACACAATTAGAAACTAGACTAAGGAGACCCAGAATTAAATTGACTGACATTTCTGAAAGAAAAAAATTAAAGAACAAAAATTCATCCAAGAATGAATTGAGCAATTTCCAAAAGTGAATGCCATAAAATGTTTCCCAACTGAAGGACACTGCAAATGTAAAAATGTCTGTATCATAGAGTCTTACTGTAAGAGACAGATCCTAGATAAATTTAGAGAGAAAAAAATTTATGCATAGAAGAATTAGAATCAGAATGACATTTATTAGACTTTTTCAACTCCAACATGCAGAGCTAGAAAACAGAATCAATTACTTTAAAATTCTAAGAAAAAATTATTTCCAATTCACAGTTCTTTCTAGAAAATAAAAAGTCAATGATGAGAATTGATTAGAGATATACATTCAAAATGCAAACACTTAAAAAAAGAAGCCATTAGATTTCTTGTCCTTTAGTGGAAAGTTCCTGAAGGATATATTTAAGAAAAATGAAGGATCCAAGAAATAGGGAGCTTAATATAGGAGAAAAGCAAACAACCATTGTAGCCTAGACTGGGCACCAAATGAAGAAAATGGAGAGCTTCAAGAAAAATGTGATGGGCCTTTTGCTGTATATAGGCCCTTAACAGATGTATTGGATCATTTGAGAGAAAAATAATAACTGTGTACATAAGGGCAAGAAAATTGAAAAAAGAAAAGTTATTAATTATGACAGGGAGAATGCTAGAATGGAAGTAAGAGAAATATGACTGGAAATATCAGGTGAAATGATTCCAAGTGTTAAAGTTTCTCCAGAGGGAGGGACTAAAGAATGGAAGGTGGATTAAAATGCAGTACCTTATGATGTTTTCATATACACATACACTGTGTGATGTTTAAATAAGGGTAAACATCAATCTCTTCAAATATTCAAATATTTATCATTTTTATGGGTAGAAACATTCAAAATCCTTCTTCCAGTTTTGTGAAGCATTTAGTACATTGTTGTTATTTGCAGTCACCTATTGTGCAATAGAAAACCAAAATGTACTTCTTCTACCTGACTATCTGATCAAACTTCCTTTTTTATGCCAATTTCAATGGGATGTTTGTAAGAAAAGCAAGTATTTATTCTAAAATATTTCTTAGTAAATTTCATAATGTTAACCATGTAATGTACTTTTTAAAATGGTTTTGAACTATTTGAGATAACACAATTCAAAACCCTATCAGATTCAATGCAATTCCAATTAAAATCCCAATGATGTACCTTGCAGAAATAGAGCAAGCAATTATGAAATTCATCTGGAAGAATAAAAAACCTAGAATAGCTAAAGCAATCCTCAGTAGCAAGAGCGAAGCAGGGGGTATTGCAATACCAGATCTTCAACTCTACTACAAAGCAATAGTAACAAAAACGGCATGGTATTGCTACCAAAATAGACAGGTAGATCAATGGTACAGAATAGAGGACATGGACACAAACCCAAATAAATACAATTTTCTCATACTAGACAAAGGTTCCAAAAATATGCAATGGAGGAAAGATAGCCTCTTCAACAAATGGTGCTGGGAAAACTGGAAAACCATATGCAATAGAATGAAATTAAACCCCTATCTCTCACCCTACACAAAACTCAACTCAAAATGGATCAAGGACCTCGGAATCAGACCAGAGACCCTGCATCTTATAGAATAAAAAGTAGGTCCAAATCTTCAACTTGTTGGCTTAGGATCAGACTTCCTTAACAGGACTCCCATAGCACAAGAAATAAAAGCAAGAATCAACAACTGGGATAGATTCAAACTAAAAAGCTTTCTCTCAGCAAAGGAAACTATCAGCAATGTGAAGAGAGAGCCTACGGAGTGGGAGGATATCTTTGCCAACCATACCTCAGATAGAGCGCTAATTTCCAGAATCTATAAAGAACTCAAAAAACTCTACACGAAGAATACAAATAATCCAATCAACAAATGGTCTAAGGAAATGAACAGACACTTCACAGAAGAAGATGTACAAGCAATCAACAGATATATGAAAAAATATTCAACATCCCTAGTAATAAGGGAAATGCAAATCAAAACTACCCTAAGATTTCATCTCACCCCAATTAGAATGGCGATTATCAAGAACACAAACAACAATAGGTGTTGGCGAGGATGTGGTGAAAAAGGAACACACATACATTGCTGGTGGGGTTGCAAATTAGTGCAGCCACTCTGGAATGCAGTGTGGAGATTCCTTAGAAAACTTGGAATGGAACCACCATTTGATCCAGCTATCCCACTCCTTGGCCTATACCCAAAGGACTTAAAATCAGCATACTACAGAGATACAGCCACATCAATGTTCATTGCTGCTCAATTCACCATAGCCAGATTGTGGAACCAACCTAGATGCCCTTCAGTTGATGAATGGATAAAGAAACTGTGGCATATTTATACAATGGAATATTACTCTGCAATGAAGAATGATAAAATTATGGCATTTGTAGGCAAATGGACGAAATTGGAGAATATCATGCTAAGTGAGATAAGCCAATCTCAAAAAGCTAAAGGATGAATGATCTCGCTGATAAGCGGATGAGGACATATAATGGGGGGTGGGAGGGGTTAGCATTAGGTTTAGGGTTAGGTTTAGGGTTAGGGATAAGGAGAGCGGTAAGAATGAAGGAAAGAAGGACTGTATAGAGGGAAAAGAGTGGTGAGAGGGGTGGGGGGGAAGGGAAAAAAATAAACATCATTGCCCTATGTAAACGTATGATTACACAAATGGTATGCCTTGACTCTATGTACAAATAGAGAAACAACATGTATCCCATTTGTATACAATTAAAAATAAATAAATAAATAAAAAAACCCTATCAGAGATTTTTATAAAGAATGAGTAGAAAAACAAGCATTTATTCTAATCAGTTGAGTTAATGTTGATGGATCACACACACACACACACACACACACACACACATAATCTTTGATGGGAAACTCAGTGCTGAGATGTGTCATAGGCATAAAGCTAGTATTAGAGATGGAAAACATTTTCATAATATGTGCTTGAGTTGATCATATTGGAATTGTGGATAACATATTTGAAATCAAAAGAATGGGGAAGTTAAGATAAAGGTTTTAGCAATAAAATTAAAAGTGAAAATTCCAGGAATGGATGGATTATAAAGTTCTTCTAGGAAAAGAACTGTAATTAGGGCATTTATCATGATGATATTAGTATATTCTGCTATAAAACAGGGTAAATGGTCCATCATACTGAGCATTAAAGTCAGAAACAAGTTCTGACCAATGTTCTGTTAGGTCAAAAGATATTTAAATAAGACATATAAATGATACATAAAACTTCACATATTGTTATGGTTTAGACATGAGGTGTCCCCCAAAAGCACATGTGTGAGACAAAGCAAGAAAGCATAAAAGTGAACTGATTGAGTTATGAGAGATTTAACATAATCAATGCATTAATCCTTGAATAGGGATTAACTGAGTGGGTGGTAACTATGGGCAGGTTGGGTATGGCTGGGGGAGGTTGATCATTGGGGGCATGCCTTTGGGGTTTATATTCTGTTCTTGTTGAGCAGAGGTCTCTCTCTCTCTGCTTCCTGGTGCCATACTCCAAGCTGCTTTCTTCTACCATACTCTTTTGCCATGATATTCTGCTTTATGTTGGCCCCTGTAATGGTTAATTTGAATTGTCAACTTGATTGGATTAAGAAATGCTGATGATTAAGAGGCTTCTGGGTGTGTCAATGAGGGCTTGTCTAGAAATTATTGGAATGTGGGATAATGACTGAAGTGGAGGCCCATGCTTATGCATGGGTAGCACTGCCCATAGTCAACTGAATGGAATAAAAATTGGAAGAACAAGGAAGCAAATGCAGATGCAAGTTCAACTCTTCTTGAATGGGTTCTTGATTGCTGCTGTGATCTGAAGATATTAGGCTTTTGCTTCTTCACTCTTTCAAAGCAGACTCTGCCAGTGATTCTAGAGGGAGTTTCCAGAAGCCTTGGTCTGAGATTAAGGTAGCACTGTTGGGTCGCTCTTGTTCTGGGGCTTCTACCCCTTGGACTGCGCAGCTACTTATTTTTCCATCTCTCCAACCTGCAGACAGCCATTGTGGACTATCCAGCTTCTGGTTGTGTAAGTCATTCTAATAAATCCCCTTTTATAATCATACCTCTTGTTGATTCTCTTCCTATAGAGGACCCTAATACAGCCCTGGAGAAATGTAGTTGGCCATGTATGGACTGAGACCTCTGAAATGGTGAGTCCCAAGTAAACTTTTACTTCTCTAATAATATTCTTCTCAGCACAGCAGCAAAAACTACACACACACAGACTAAAGCATACACACACCCACATATATATATGTATATAACTTAATATCCATTGATCAATCTTCTTATTTATGTCAACTTCAGTGGGATATTTGTTAGAGAAATAAGTATATATATATCCTAAAATGTATTTTTTCTAAAATTATAAATTTTATAATTTTTATAAATATATAAATATATATACACAAGCATATATATATAAATACTTGTATATATGTACCTTAACAAAATTCTAATATCTAAAATCCATCTATATGAATTAATTTACCATTTACCAAATCTAATACTTGATTGTTTAAGATTAACTTCTCAATCATGAGAAAAATGTTTCCTTTTAAGTTTCTGGTACAATTGTTATTACAAAAGGTCAAGAAGTAGACTTACTGAAATAATTGGAAAACATTTTTAGTATTTTCATTATAAAATAGTAATTAGTCATTTAAATAATAATAATTTATAATAATAATATTTTAGTAAATAGTGGTAATGGTTACACAACAATGCAAATGTATTTAATTCCACTGAGATGCACACATAAAAATGGTTAAAATGATGTATTATAGAGGTTTGGGATTCCCACAATCTGCTGCCTACAAGTTCAAGTCCAGCCTCAGCAACTCAGGCCCTAAACAACTTAGAGAGAATGTGTCTCAAAATAAAAAATAAAAAGGGCTGGTGGTGTGGGTCAGTGGTACAGTGCCCCTGGGTTCAATCCCTATTACCCCCTCACTTCCAAAATTATCTCTTGACCACATCAAGAGATATATAAGTATATATTTGACTTGTATATATTTTAGTGTCTATTTTGCTTTCTGAAGAAAGTTAAGGCAATCCTTATATGACAAAACAGCATTGTCTATATGTTATTCCACTCAATTCTATGCAAAAAACACAAAATCAAAACAATTAATTTTTTTAAAGCAGCAGAATAGTTTGCCAATTTTCTGACATTTTAGTTTTTTGCTTAGGTGGTAAATCACTATAAACATATCCTTCATTAACTTGAATCATTCTATAAGCATGCCTTTTGGAGGGGATACCATAAGGCAAATATAGGGCATTAAATATAGTTAAAGGTAATATGAAATGATTAATGCATATGATTTTTTCAGATAACAATGGGACCATGGCAGGTAGTAATTTAGACATAAACTCTGATAGTATAATTATATAAATTAAATGGAATGGTTCTGAATAAATGCACCATGGAACAGTGGCACTTTGTTAAATCTGAAAGCTGTTTAAATTTGCAAAATTGTGCAACATGATAAAGAAGGACCAAATTTATAGAGATTTGTGCATCTAGTTTATCATGTGAGAAGAAGTAATACAATTATTTAACAAATGTTAATTTTCATTTCTTTTTAATTTTTCAGAGTGCCTCACACATGCTAAGAAACTACTCTACTACCAAGCTGAGCTGCATCTAACCCTTAAGCTCTAGCTTTTAAGGTATTTTGCTTTTAACTTATTTGAATCTAAAATTTCCCTATAAAACTATGAAAATGAAGCAAAAAGTTACTATAAAACAGTTTTTAATTCTAAATTTATTTTAAGACCTGTAAAACCAGCACTAGATTTTGGAACTTTAACAACAGAATGGGATTTCGAGGATTTTCCATTGGTTAATATTGAATCACCAAAACATGAAATAGAAATTCTATTGAATTTATATATTTTTCATGTAATTTCAGCAGCAGAGAGGCTACCTTTGGACTTGCTGATATTCTAAAGTAATTTTAATTCTAGGTTGGAAAAACAGAGAGCAAGTCGTTGCTGTGTTCTATATTTGATAGGTTAGATAGAGTTTGGAGGCCCTGAATTAAGTGGAGTTTGACTTCAGATGTGAATCTGGACTTGTCAATCTTGCTGACACAGAAAACAGAAAGAATAGAGGGAAATTCAGGAAATTCACACACAGAATTTCATTCTATAAGCATGCCTTTTAGAGGGGATACCGTAAGGCAAATATAGGGCATTAAATATAGTTAAAGGTAATATGAAATGATTAATGCATATGATTTTTTTCAGATAACACACACACACACACACACACACACATTTCAGCAGAAATCAGAAATGCAGGTTCATATTAGGATCTGTGGAGAATACAGCTTGCTCTCAGGTCACAGGAAGGAAATTCTACTTTACCAGGAATGCAAGTTTGTTGAAATAATCAACTTGCTCTTTTCTTCTTACAAAACAGCAACAGTAATCAACAGTTTCCAACTAGGGAGTTGATGTTTGCTGTGTTGGCTTTCATTTTTGTCACTCCCTAACCCCTGACCCATACTATGGCTACTTTTACAAAGATTTTACTGATCCAGGGATATTCTCTACAGCATTTTCCACAATTCAGATTCTCCACCAAAGTAAAAAAAAAAAAAAAAAAAAGGTTTACTTTAGAACACAGCATTCCTGGGGGTCCTTTCTTTTAACACATAATGTGTTGGTGAAGATAAGAGAAAAACATTGACTTGATGTAGCATCTGTAGTGATTCATCTAGGTGATTCTGTACTATTCCTGTATTTGCATTACAATTCAATCTATACGAAAACATTTACATTTGAAAAAAGCCATGTCAGAAAAACTGAGGCAAAACAGCAAGTGGAAAATTGAGACTGAAATCCTGATTTCCTATCTTTCAGTCTTGCATTTGTTGATATGGTGCTCAACAATCACAAGCATTAAGTCACTAGTTTCTTGTGAGAGTAAGGGGATGAACAATGGATGAATTAAGGAATGAATTATTGTTTGGATAAACTGTGAAATGCAATGGTGTAAAATCAAAGGAGTATTTCCCAGACTCAAGGAGTTTATAATGGGTTAGGACATGTGAAAACTATGCATGCATAACTAACTATATAGTGAAGAAGGCTACTAGAAAGTGACTTGAGACTGAAGAGCTATGAATACTCAGTGAAATGAGAAATTATGTCTAACAAAGGCTACAGATGGGAAATGGGTGAATCTGAGCTGGAAGTTGATAAATAGAAGGATTTTAAGAGGCAACACAAAGTGAAATTTTCTGGGCAGTATAAATCTAGACATACAGGTTCCTGATAAATCATTCATCATATTTCTAGCAATATAAAAGCAAAATTTTTTTGCTTTTATAATTTTTGAAAGATGTGCTTAAATACACAATATTTATTTACTAACTATACTGTACAATTCAAATGCAACACATTTGAATTTGGAAATGTAATGTGGTAGGAAAGACCACAACAGGAAAATAATATTAACAAAAGACAGTAGAAAAGAACAAATATCTACTATATCAATATTTTGTTACTGGAGTAAATGGTATAATGGTAGCAGATATGTATAGGCCTTTACCATTTACCATATCATGGTAAACAATTTATTTAATTATCTCATTTAATATTTAAAACAACCTTCTGGGGTAAGTGTTATCTCTGTTTTACAGATGAGAAAACAGAAGCTATAAGCTATCTGAAGTCACACAGGAAGTGACAGACCCATGATTTGAATGACTTTGGTCAAATGTCAAGGTCTAAGGCAGGGAATGATTTGTATTGAAGTCAGAAAGTAGAGTTTTAGCATGTGGAGATTGGGAAGACCAGTTCTCATTGGGGAGATGAAGTAAGTGAAGCCCAAAAGTTGAGAGAAAAAACTTTAGTTTGTTGAAGTATTAGAGATATTTTAAGTAGTGGGAAAAAATTAAAAAGGGTAGGTTGGAATAATGAAAACAAACAATAGTAATAACAGTACCAAGAAGAAAGAAAAAAAGAAAGAAAGAAAGAAAGAGAAAGAAGAGATAAAAAAGAGAAAGAAGAAGGAGAAGGAAGGAAGGAAGGAAGGAAGGAAGGAAGGAAGGAAGGAAGGAAGGAAGGAAAGTAAGAAACCAGAAAACCTCAGTAAGGAATTTGGATATGCAGGAAGCAATGAAGGTAGATTAGATCACAGGAGACAGTGATGTGTCTTATTCACCTTTGTTTCTTTCTACAGTATTTATTTCTATGCTTTGAAAATGTTTGTCTGAGTTAATAATCAGATTGAATTTTAGGAAAATTCAATGGGCTATGAGCATTGGTTTTGTTTTCAGAGAGACAATTTTTAAGCTACTCTATAGACTCTGTATACCACTTTCACTTTCTTTCATATTTTCTAGGCAAATTTTATGTTTTGTGTCAGAAGAAAAGTAAATTGTTCAGTAAATGACTCTTTGACAGAGGATAGACATCAAATTGGTATGCTTTCTATTCATGGTATTTTCCCCCTGGGTTTTAATCACTATTTCAACTTATATAAGTTGTAACTCTTCCTTAATCAGTCTTTTAAGCTGTGTTATACGTTCATATTTTTTATGCAAAAAATAATTGGAGCCCTGTTATTCCCAGGCCTGTGCTATCAATATGTGTATGATACTGAGGGATCATTGTCACTTGTGGTTAATTTGAACTCTGCACTGCTTCAAAGATGTCTGGGAAACTTCAGAGTTGTTACATTCTCTGTATCTCCAACACATCACCTGAGAGAATGGTTACCAAGATATACGTACACTAATACTGACCTTCCTCCTTTTTTGGCTAGAATTTGGGGTGTGTGGTCCTTCTGGGTCCCTGATTTACCTAGGAGTTTACTGTGGTTCTCCAGTAGTCACAGTGCTTAGGCTATGACTCCCATGTTGATTTTCTGGAATTTCATTATGGTTTAATGAATGTCCAGCAAGATACACAACAACAACAAAAATGCATAGAGAAGTGTGCTTTTTAGGGTATTGTTTCCCTAAAACAATTTCAGAATTGCAAAAGAATAGATTTGCATTAGGGGCAGTTTGATTTGAGAATGACAAGGTAAGCTCTGGTCTCTGTGCACTCTGAAGGGCAGGAGAAGACACCTTGAATCATGTCCAGATGAATGCTCAGGGCTGGGCCCCCTAGTGACCACTATGCATAGCAGGACAGGGTGAGCAATTGGTTCTTGTGTGCAGCATGAGGGCCTATTCTGGTGGGTGCTGTAGAGTCAGCCAGGACTCTGTCTTTGAGAGTCGTATCAGTCCTGGAACTATGTCCATGGTTCATTTACAGAGGGCATAGAATATTGTCAAACATAGGAATAGTGTCTTTGTGCTTGATGAAAAGAATTGTGAATGGGTCTCCTGGAGACTTTTCTTGTAGAATAGAAAACTTGATGCAAGAGAGGCTACCTGGTCCTGGGTGCACATTAACTGAATGCACTTCCCATATTTTAGATGATCTAGAAGCTTGAGAATGCATAAGATGGAGTGAAAAGATTCCTGAATGGTGAATGCTTAACAATAGTATTGAGGCCATTTCTCTGTCACAGGATACCTGGCAACATCGAGCAACTGATTCATTGACCTCTGAGAATCTATTTCTTCTTCTCTAAGTAGGAAAATACCCATCTGTTCTATAAATTTCATAAGACTAACAGTTGTACATAAATAGTTACCAGGAGTAAATTACTTTGCAAATGTTAAAGCTATAGAAATCTAAAGAATAAAGTATATTTTAAACACTATGAAATAGTGCTGAATATTTTCAAGGTATAAGAAATGAAATACAATATGGTAGAGATTAAAATGACTTAAAAATACATGTATATAAATAGAAACAAATTACATTAGGTCTATGATTTAAACCCATAAGAATTGTTTTCAAATACATATATTTTTGCTGACTTAAAACATGAAATTATGTACATTCTAGTAAAATACTATAAGTCATATATTTTCCACAATGTTACCACATATAATAGTTCACAGATCTTTAAAAAAATGGTTATAAAGGAATCTGGTTTACTATATCCTCATTTTCCCCTTTGGTCTATATATACCATCTGCATTCCCTGAGCCCTGGGGTAGCTGGATCACCCACTGATAAGCTAGTTAAATTTGAGGCAGGGTATAAATCAGACTGATCTTTACCTAGTATAAGTTCTAATAGAGAATCAACCTTTAACTTTTTGGACAATGACTAGATCCTGTTTACTCCATTTCCCTGTAAATTAATCCAAACTAATCCTAACACATTCATTTCAGAAACTTTATACTGAGGCCATTTCTCCATTTCCCATGCTGGAATTAAACCAAACCTCTTTGTGCTGGGGAATGTTCAATTGGTAAGGTTCAGAAGAGAGAGTTTCAATCTGCAGCACTGACACCAAGTGATTACACAAGTAAGACAAGTGCATCGATCCTTCCAACTGCATTCATCCAAGAGAATTGTTGGGCTTTGTCACTTTGTTGAGTGCTGACTTCAGAGCCCATTTGTAAGCTGAAATGCACCAAATATATCTTTGCTGCTACATTTGGAGTTACCTCTACAGGCAGATGGCTTTTTCATTTCACTTGAAAAAAGTGTGAGGTCTATAAACAGCATCATTTTGCTCAATGTTATCAGTCATGGTGGAAAATTAAAACTGGTAGTAATGACAGAAGAAAGAGGAGTGGTCATATTGACCTCAGTACCTGCCAAATGCCAGGCATTGTGTAAGGCATCTCACATTTATTACTAATAATCCCATAATAGTTGGGCAAGATTTATTTTAGCATCCTTCTTTCAGTGATGAGTCAACTGTCTATATTGCAAGTGACTTCAAATCTCAGATCCTTTCAAACTCATGAAGCTCATTACAAAACTAGTAGCAACTCCATGAATACTGAATAATCAAAGAAATACCTGATGGCATGAAAATAGGTAGATAATTCAAAGAGTTTCCAGAGAACACAAAGGATCCTGTTCTCACAGGAAGGTGAATTCCTCCTTGTTCTTTTCCATGTTCTGAGGCCCTTTAAAAGGTCATGTTTTTCTGTTTATATTGAATAATACATTTTTCTAGTGGCTGGTGATTTGGTTAAGTCTAAATCTCAGCTCCAAATTAAATAATATGATAAACAAAGAGCTTCATAGTGAACACAGCTTCTATTTCCCTACTAGGGAATCAAAGGACCTCTGTGAACTCTTTTCTGACTTGTGTATATGATACCTTATGCCTTTTCATAGCAGTAGAGATCAAAGCACTCAATAGTGCTACAAATGGCAGGAAGATCAAGGCCCAAAGGTTTTGGGATTAAAAGATACTGAGGAAAACATGTAAAGGAAGACAACTTTGCCTACCTGGATCTTTCTACTCATCACAAATCCCAACCTATTTGCCTATCAGAAGATGCCCAGGTGTAATTGGAAAAAACTGGTGTATTGGAATATTTTAGAATGCCAAGAACCTTCTTAGGGATTGACAGCTGCATCCATCATCATTTGGTGGACATCAGTCATACAACCATATCCTTCTTTATACAATGGTCAGGAAGCATTCAGGATAGACTTGTATGACCTAAGTCAATGAGGTAAATTTTTATTTGGAAAAGGAAGACATGTGAAGAATACAAGAGCATTCTTGATGACAAAATGCTAATTATCCAAAGAGAAAAGATATGTTAGTCCCACTTCTGCTGAAGAATTGAAGACATTATGTTCGACTCACACTTTTTTATCTTCCAATCTATTCTTTATGACACAGACCTGAAAACCTAAGAATGAAGAGAATCCAGTCTTAGAAACTGGTTGTTATGGTTTGGATATAAGGTGTCCCCAAAACCTCATGTGTGAGACAATGCAAGAAGGCTCAAAGGTGAGAGCTTTAACACAATTATTGTGTTAGTCCCCTAAGAGGAATTAACCGAGAGGTAGTTGAATGACTTCAGTAAAAGCCAGTGGGGTGTGGTTGGAGAAGGTGGGTCACTGGGGTGTACCTTTAAGGTATTATTTTATCGATCAAGTGAAGTCTCTTTCTCTCTGATTCCTGATTTTTGTGTGAGTGCTTCTCTCTGCCACACTCTTCAGAAATGATATTCAGTTTCACCTTGAGCCCCAGGGAATGGAGTCAGCTGACTTAGACCTCTGAAACCTGGAGTCCCCAAATAAACTTTTCCTTCTCTAATTTTTCTCGTTGGGTCTTTTAGTCACAGCAGTGGAAAAGCTGACTAAAACACTGGAGAAAAAAATTTGAAATATTAATATTTAGGAGATTTTCTCCTACACATGTAACTAATGGGGCATTGAAGACTAAAGGACCAACATGTAAGTCAACTGATGGAAGGAATGATAAGGCTTTTCAGTGAGATGTCAGAAAGATCCTCAACCTCACCATCATCCTCACTTTAAGTGTAAAGTTTGAATGCCAGTGTGAATTATTACTCTCATTAAGACAATTCTGTTTGAATCTCATAGTCATTATCAGTTGTGACACAGAACTCAGGGTCAGCAATTCAGAAAATAAGAAATATAAAATCTTGTATTATGCAGGAAGGTTAAAAACTGGGAAAAATAACAGAGTATAAGAGATATAGATGCAAACTATTGCAGAATAGTTTAAGATTTAAGAAACTAAGAATCAAAGCAAAAATATTAGTAGTAATAATAAGCTATAACTAGTAAGATTTCTAGAATAGAAAGATGATGAAATATTAGAAAAATTTTGTACTCATTTAAAAATATTTAAAATGTACTAAAATTTTAATCCTTTTCTAATTTAAAATTTTCCAATAGGTGAGAATAAGAAGATATTTCTTATATTAATAACTCTTTTGTCATTATTCATTTTTATTAAAATATTTTACAATTAACACAGTCATATGTATTTACTGTGTAAATGTGGATTTTAAGTAAATATACACTATAGAATGACTAAATCTAGACAATGAACATGTATTGCCTTCCATAATTATCATTTTTGTGGTGAGAACATTTTACATCCACTCTTAGTTTTTGCTTCAGGAATACAATATATTAACTATAATCACCATGTTGTACAATAGATCTCTTGAAATTATTCTTCTTATCTAATGGAAATTTTATATTGTTTGACCAACATCTTCCTAACTAATCCTCTCCAACCAACCCAGTTCTGGCATCTACCTACCATTGTATTCTCTACTTCTGTGAGATAATCTTTTTCCATTTTATTGGTTGATTATTTATTTCCTATGTATTGAAGCCAAGTCTTTGCACTTGCTAAGTATGTGCTCTACCAGTGATCTATACCCAAGTTCCACTATTTCAGTTTCCACAAATGACTGAAATCATGTGATATTTGTCTTTCTGTGCCTGGTTTATGTAATTTAGTATAATGTCCTAAAAATTCCTACATGTTTTTAGAAATTATAAGACTTCCTTCTTTTATATGGGTAAGTAGTATTGCATTTAATGTATATACCATACTTTATGTTTTCATCTGATCAGGGACACATAGGTTACTTCCATGTATCTCCTATTATAAATAATGCTGCAATAAACATGGTGTGCAGATATCTTTTCAGCATTCTGGATTCATGTATTTTGGAAATATACCCAGTAGTGATAAGTTTGGATCATGCGGAAGGCCTATTTTTAAATTTTTGTGGAAACACCATATGTTTCCTATAATGATTATTCTAATTTACATTCCTACCAACATGGTACAAAAGTTCACTTTTTCCACATTCTTCCTAACACTTGGAATCTCATCTTTTTGACAGTCATCTGAACAGGCATGAGGGGATATTTCAGGTTTTTAATTTGCATTTCTCTGATGATCAGTGATGCTTAACATTTTTATATGCCTATTGACCATTTGTATGTTTTCTTTTGAGAAACATCTATTAAGTGCCTTTGCACATTTTTAACTTGGATTGATTTCTTGCTATTGATTTTTTGGTATGTTACATATTTTGGATATTAACCTCTTGCCAGATACATACAAATATTTTTTCCCATTCTGTATATTGTCTCTTTAGTCTATTGTTTACTTTGATGTGCAGAAGGTTTTTAGTTTGATATAATCCCATTTGTATATTTTTGATTTTGCTTTCTCTGTTGTGTGGTTGTATTCACAGTCAATGCTCAGACTAATGTCATTAGGAGGATGGAGTTTTTCCAACTATGTTTTCTACTAGTGGTTTTAATTTCTGGGCTCCATTTATGTTTTTAAATCCATTTTGAGTTGATTCTTAGGAGAGATTAAAAGACTAATTTCATTCTTCTGCCTGTGGATTTCCAGTTTTTCCAATACCATGTATTGAAGAGATTGTGTTTTTTGTTTGTCAGTTCTTGGTGCCTTTCTGTCAAAAACCAGTTGACTTGAAATGCATGGATTTGGTTCTGGGTTATTCCCCTACTCTACCTGTTTTATGCTAACACCATGCATTTTGTTATTATGACTTGTGGTATATATTGAAGTCTTGTAGTGTGATGCCTTCAGCTTTATTCTTTTTGATCAAGATTGCTTTCTTTACTTGTGGTTTTATTGTGGTTTCACATGAATTTTAGAATTTTCTCCATTTTTATGAAAAATGACATTGTATTTTTGAAAGGTTTTGTGCTAAATCTGTAGATCATTTTGGATGCTAGGGATGTTTAAAAATATTAATCTTTCAACCCTTGAATTTGGGATATTTTCCTAATTTTTTTGTGTCTTCTTCAATTTCTTTGATCAATGTTATATAATTTTCAGTCTGCAAATCTTTCACTTCCCTTTTAAAATTTATTCCCAAGTATATATTTATAACTATCATAGA
This sequence comes from Sciurus carolinensis, assembly GCF_902686445.1. Taxonomy (NCBI): domain Eukaryota; kingdom Metazoa; phylum Chordata; class Mammalia; order Rodentia; family Sciuridae; genus Sciurus; species Sciurus carolinensis. The sequence goes on from NC_062224.1 coordinate 30,554,759, forward strand.
TGAGTTTTCCTTGATTCTTTTACAGATAGTTCACTCTTAGTGAATAGAATTGTTACTGAATTTTATATGTTGATTTTCTGTCCTACAATTTTACTGAATTTATTTATTAATTCTCATTTTTTGTGTATTTTAGAGTTTGTGGAAATAGGAGCCTGTTGTCTGTAATCAGGAGCAATTTGATGTCTTCTTTATGTGGGTGATGACTTCTATTCTTTCTCTTGCCTAACTTCTCGGATAGGATCTCTGTTACTAAATTAAATGGAAGTGGTGAGAGTTTTTGACATTTCTCTATTACATATGATGTTAGTTGTGGTTTTGTCATCTATGAGAATAAGTTCGTTGAGATATATTACTTCTAAGTCGATTTTGTTGAACATAAAACATCATGAGAGGATGTGGAAATTTGTCAAATACTTCGTCTTCATTTATTGAAATGTTTGTGCCCTTTTCATACTTTATTTTGTTAATAAGATTTATCTGAATTATTGACATCCAATGGTGAACCACCTTGCATTCCTGGGATGAATTCCACTTGATCAAAGTGAATGGTCTTTTTACCATTTACCATGCTATTGAATTTCATTTGCAAGTATTTGGTTGAGAATTTTTGCATTGATGTTCATCAGGGATACTGACTTGTGGTTTTTGTTTCTTGTATTGTCTTTAGCCTTGGTATCAGGGCAATGTTAACTTTATAAATTGAGTTTGGAAGTATTTCCTGTTCTTCAGTTTTTTTGAAAGAATTTCAGAAGAATTAGTGTTACCTTTTCTCAGTTTGTTTGAATTCATTAGAAAAATCAACAGATTCTTGGCATGTTTGTGATAGAAATTTCATTACTGATTCAGTATCATTAATAATGAAATACTACTAGTTTTCTATTTCTTCATAATTACATTTTAGTAGGTTCTGTGCATTAAGGAATTTATCCACCTCTTGTAGGTTATACAATTTTTGACATGCTTATAATAGTCCCTTATAAAACTTTACATTTCTATTGTACTAATTATAATGTCCTTTTTCATTTCTAATTTTATTTATTTGAGACTTGTCTCAGTTTTTCTTAGTCTACCTAATGTTTGTCAATTTGATTTATAGAAATAAATACCAACTTTTACTTTTAATGATATTTTCTACTTTTTTATAATCTCTGATTCATTTATTTCTTCTCTGACATTTTTTTTCCTTCCTGCTACTAACTGAAGTGTTCTTTTTGACCACCTGCTCTGATATTCAAGTCATTACTTGATATAAGAATATCTCTAATATTTTACTAATGTTTGAATGTGATTTAGAAATCAATAAAAAACTATTGAATAGTTCTGAACAGATTATAAAGATGTTGTCCAAATTTTCCATCATACTTCATTTTCAGGTCGTCATTTTTTTTATGTAAACAAATGGGGTACAATTTGTTTCTCTGTTTGTATACTCATCCTTGTTGACATCAGGAGATAAAATTTTTCTGAAAAATATTTGGAAGTAGCGAAAATCTGTGATCTTTTCGTTAAGGTCTTGGAAACATTTTGAATATATTGTTGGGATTACTTTTTCTCAATTCCAGATGTATGTTTCCATTTAGAAGGTATATAATTAGTGTAACCTTCCTAATCTCTTGTTAATCCTTCACTTATTCCATACAGGTGGGGTGAGTTGTCTCATTAGGATAAACACTAAGATAAAAATAAGAGTGCTTAAGATGTACAAAGAATATTTCTGGTGTTATCAATGTTCATGGCTTATGGTTTGGATGTTTTTGACTCTTTTAATTAGTAATGAACTATACCAAATATCAGCAAATTTCTCCTATACAAAGTCAGATAGTAAATATTTTTGTGGGATTATCAGACTCTGATGCAATTTCTCAATTTTGCAAAAGCAGCTACAGATAATGTATTTTAAGAAGCATTTATTTACACAAGTGAACAATGGGCCAGACTGGCCTACAAACCATGTGAATTCCTGAACTGTCTTTTTTTTTTTTTTTTTTTTTTTTTGCGGTGCTGGGTGCTGGGGATTGAACCCAGGGCCTTGTGCTTGCAAGGCAAGCACTCTACCAACTGAGCTATATCCCCAGCCCCTGAACTATCTTTTATTCTGTGGGTGGGACTTAAAATTTGTTTGCTTGATGCACTTATTTACATACTTTCTTCACTATAAGTTAATAACAAAAATAACATTTATTGACTACCTAGTTCCTGAAAAGGTGCTAATGTTTTACTTTATTTACTTTTATGTGGTGCTAAGGATCAAAATCAGTGCCTCATACATGTATCTGGAAATGTATTTCCCATTGCTGTGCACAGACTTATAATTTATATGGGTTAATCCACTGAATGTACCACCACAAGCCGTATAGGAAAAGATAGTATTTATTAAGACATATAAAGTATGTACAAAAGGGAAACCATCCCACATAGCATACCAACTCGGCACCGGAGAGATATCACGGGCATTTTGCAGCATACATAACCAAAGAAAGCAGTCTTGTCACCTTTGAGTTCTTCTCATCTCCCTTAAATACCCTGGAGTAAACATATAAAGTTATTATCTGGAGCCACTGGGTTTAGTGCCATCAGTACATTTGGTCTCCAGACCTGGATCTGGCCAGGAGCCAGGCCTTGAGAGCAGAAACCAGATGTCTGTAAGGTTTTTTTTTTTTTAATATTCTCAGGCAGAGTTTATCTGTCCTTGAACAGGGGCACTGCCAGATCACTAAGTTTCTCATGCAAGTTGTTTACTCCTCGTCCTGATTTCACTTTTTGAAAGCACTCTTAAGCAAGACTCCATTTTTCTCTACAACATGCTAGGCAATGCTCTTCCACTGAGCTACAGCCCCAGCCTGGTGCTAAATGTTTTAAATAAATAATTTGATTAAATGCTCATAGCAATTTTGTGAACTGAGAATCTAGGGAATTCAATAAATTGTACAAGGCGAACAATACTGGCAGCACTACAAGGATATGTTACTCCCAAATGTAAGTCCTTAATCTCTGTGTACTTCATCTCTTCCTAAAATACAGCATGTCAATCAACAACAAATATAAAAAGAGGTAGATTTGTCTCAGATGGTAGGAGACAAAAATTCAAGTTAGATTTTCCTGCAACATAATTTTCTTAAAATGCAAATCAGAAACTATGGTCCTGTGTGAGACAAGAAACATTTGTCAAAATGGAGAATCACACTAACTGAAGTCTTGAGAGAAAAAGTGTTGTAGTTTAATTGAAACTGAAAATGAGTGCAAAATTTATAAGTTTGATTCAGTATTTGTTTGACACTTCCATAGGAGAAGTAGGTAGTCTGCTTAAGGTTAAACCAATCAGTGAGAATATCATTTTTTCAACCCATTTCACTTTAAGCATATAGAACAACCAGCACCAGATCTGGGTATAGAAAGCTAGTCAGAATGTATGTATTTCTGCATTCTGACTTGTGGTAGTTTGAGGGAAGCATTGTCTTTTCTTTGCTGACCCATTTTATATTGTAAATAATCTGTTTTCTTAACAGATTCTTGGGGAAAATAATTTTTCTTTTGTTTATTTTTTATTTATTTTTACAGACTGCATTTTGATTCATTGTACACAAATGAGGTAAATCTTTTTGTTTCTATGGTTGTGCATGATGTAGATTCGTACCATTTGTGTACTCATACATGTACATATGGTAATGATGTCTGTCTCATTCCACCATCTTTCATACCCCTGTCCCCTCCTCCCTCTCACTTCCCTCTATGTAATCTAAAATTCCTCCATTTTTCTCTCACTCCCTACCCGGCAATCTCCATTCTATATCATGATTTACTTATCAGGAAAAACGTTCAACCTTTTTTTTTTGTTTGTTTGTTTATAGCAGCTCAGTTCACAATTGTTAGATTGTGGAACCAACCTAGATGCCCTCAATGGATGAATGGATAAAGAAAATGCGGTATATATACACAATGGAATATTATTCAGCCATAAAGAAAAATAATATTATAGCATTTGCAGATAAATGGATGGAATTGGAGAATATCAGGCTAAGTGAAATAAGTCAATCCCAAAAAACCAAAGGGCAAATATTTTCCTAATAAGTGGAAAATAAATTTAATACCTCATTTTCTTCCCCTATTTTCTTCTTTCTCTTACTTTTGAATTTCTGTGAGTACTTAATTTTGGTTTCAATTAAATATCAATTTCTAAAATGCATCTTTAACTCTTTAAATTTCTCAAAATAAAATGTAAATGTTAACATAATTCTATAATAGTTACACAAGGAGCCCTGAGAAAGCCTTGCAAAGTCCAAATAGAAGTTTACTCAATGATGAGTAATAAAAATAATGCAGTATTCAGTAACAGATTTTTGTTGTTCTAGAGAACATCATAAAAATAATGATTAATATGGAAAAATATGTAAAATATTAAAATAATTTGAATAGAGATAGAAAATATTTTTACTTCATCTTAAATTTTGTTTGTATTTTCTAGTAAAATGTTATATTAGGCTTAATCTTTTCATTTATTATCTAAATATACTGGGTTAGAAAAAAAACAATTTCATTTTCCAAGTGTCATTAATTCTTAAATGTAAATACCTTCAAGGAAAAGTACAAAGATGATAGTTAATGAGGTTATTCTTAAATCATCAAAGCATTGCTTGCTAGAATTTCTTGATATTCAAAAAAAATCATCAGTCTCATACGTATTAGCCCCTGTCCCCCTTATTCTTTGCCAGGATGGTAGGCCTTCATTGGTCGATGTAAAATTTTCCACAAAAAGGGTAATTCTAGGAAATTAGTTAATTTCAGTGTGGGTTATGCATAACAGATTTGTCCAGGCCCTTATATCTGTGCTTGTGCAATCCAGTTTTCTAACTGATTTCTTCTTCTGTCCTTTCATTATCCATATTTTGATTCTTACCAATTTATTCATATATCAGTTTTTGAGCAGTAGAAAGATAAAAGGGTAAGTAAGTTTAACACTTTTTTGCGTGTTTTGTTTTTAAAAATTGATGAAAGATTTAGGATATTAATTGAGGAAAGCCATAGGACAATTGTTATTAATTATGTTCAATCAGCTCTTATTATTCATGTCAACATCTTGCCTTCATGAATGTGGAGAGATAGTAGAATAAGAGTCATTCAAGTTTGACATTACCCTGTGAGATAAGTTACGGTTCTAAATTAAGGTAATTAAATGAATGAGGGGTATACCAATTGAAATGTAGAGAGGTGTGTGTGGAGTGTTAATATCCACACTTCTTTCTTCTGGCAAAAAGCAGGCACTGCCTCCTGCAGTAGAACAAATTTTCACTGAAAATAACTTTTAGATGGATTTCATGCTTATGTTAATCACCAGCAAATTTGACAAGGTACTTGCTTAAGATCAATCTCCTAACATGCACAGAATTTCCTTGATATAAACAACACGAAGTACATTTGAAAATCCCTACACAAACATAAAAATGTATAGTATACATATATAGCATTTTTCCATTTTTACTATGTTCTTTGAGTGCGCCAGCTTTAATTATTGTTTTATGCATAGTCTACCTTTTTTCTTCAATATGATATGATGTCATCACAGGTACAGCAACATCCTAAAGGTATTTCTCAGAAGTGCAGCCAGAGAACATCTTTGGATAGCTTTTCTATGCCCTGCTCCCAAACATGGACATGTTTATTTTCCAGAGAGAAGAGTACTATCAATGTTTTTGCTGTTGCAATTGTTGCTACTAGTGGTTTAATTCTTATTCTTCTCTGGTAATTTATTGTTCACAGTTCTTACAGAGAAATATTTCAAATTAAATCAGAGGAAGGTTTATTGTGAGGCTATAAGGTTAAGATGCATTCAACAATAACATTCTAAGCATTTGACATATAAATCTTTACATCTGACTTTATCAAAACTGTACTTAAAGTCAGATTTTATCTTCAACTTAATTTTCTAGATGGGAGGTGTTAGCTTTATACCTAACAGGAGGTGTCATTGTAGATAAGGGATACTCACTTGTAATATTTGTAGCAATAGACAAATGACTCAACTTGTACTATTTACAGCATAAATGACTATAAGAATTCCTCTAAGTCAACAGATAAGAAAAAGACAGGATGATAGAAAGTTTGACAAAGACTTGAATGGTTACTTCATGAAAAGAATTCCAAAAGGCCAACAAATGTAGGGGCTCAGTCTTTTCAGTAGTAAGGAAAAAGCAAATTTAAGTCACAGTAAGAAACCATTATACTATACCATTATACACATGACTCACAAATATGTAAAAATCTTCTAAAGAGTTTACTGTACTAAGACAATGCTGTGGGAGAGTAAATTTATACAAGCACACTGAAAAGTGTGTAACTAAGTCAAAAGTAATATACTTTGGGACTTGGGATATCCACTCCAAAGTAAATATCCTAATGAAAATCATGTATAATGTAACAGTATCCTTTATACAAGAATATTCTTAGCAACATTCTGTTTGTCATTGACAAAACTGGAAACAACACAAATGTTCCTGAGCTGGAGAATAGATAACCAAAGGTGTTTACACATAGTGGAATGCCATAAAACAACAAAAACCAAAGTACCACAACAACCTCTCAAATGAAAGGGCCCAAAAAAGGTGTCTCTTAAAAACAATGTTCAACATAAAAGACAATATAGCAAAGAATACTTAGGATATGGTTCTATTTAGATAAATATTCAAAACCAGGCAAAACTGAATGATGGTTTAGGAGTGCATACTTGAGTGATAAACTATAAAGGTGAATCAGAAATCAAGTTAGAATGGTGACCTCTGGTGGGGGGAGAGAGGGGACTGCTGGGATGATCCTTATGAACTGTTTCTCCTCTATGATTATAGTTATTTACCTTTTGCTTTTTATTTATTAATGCAGTTCTGTTTATGTTTCATGTACTTTCCTGAATGTGTTTAGGAAATATACTCACTCAGTACACACCGGTTCCTATCTTGAGAATAGATTATATGTGGGCAAGAGTGGAACAGGGAAACTGTAAGATGGTTGAGAGATTAATGGGAGCAGGGGCTTGGCCAGGACCATGATCTATGAATGAAGAGATGGGAAGAAATAGATGCATTAGGTAGTATTAATAGGACTTGCTAATGGATGGTTTCCTCTTATTCCTTGTGATCTTCATAAACCAGAAAAGGTTACATGGACAGAAGCAGCTCAAACTATTTGGGATAGAGTACAAACTTATACAGCCCTGCATTATCTTTCTCTTCTCTCTCCTGGAAAATCAGTACTGATAATGGATGGAGCAAGTGTAAGTGTCAATGTTTGTTTTTAACAAATAGATTAACATGCAGTCAACCTAGGGAATTTAGAAACAAACTAATAGAATTCTTTGCCAATGGATTAATAACTGAGATCTTTACCTGCCTCCCACTTTGTTACCATAAGAAGGTTTTATTAATAGGAGGTAAAAATTAGATTTAGTGTAATTAGTTTTTCATTACTTTAAACTTACCAGTACATTAAAAAGCAAACAAGTCTCCCTCCACCACACCCCAAGCTGGGGAAGGGAACCAGGGTTGGTAAGTAAGCTCTCTACCACTGAGCTGTACTCCCAGCCAAACCATTTTTATTCATTCCTGGAATTCCCTACTGGTTTTGTGTCATATCACTGACATTTACACTCAGGTTAATAAAGTGTCGGCATTTTATAGATAGGTCATGCATGAGGTCAAAATATACTAATTTAAATGTGTTCCATATAGCATCTGAAAATAGACTTTTGCAATAATAGACACTAAAAGACCATATAAAACAGTTGGTCTTGGTGGCACACATCTGTAATCCCAGTGACAACAGAGGCTGGGCAGGAGGATCACAAGTTTAAGGCCAGTCTCAGCAAAATTAGTGAGGCCTTAAGCAAGACCCTGTCTCAAAATAAAAAGAGTTGGGGATGTGATTACCAGCTGTAATTCCCAGTACCAAAAAAAAAAAAAAAAAAAAAGTAAAATATTATATTCTAAAGTCATTGCAAACTTGAGGTGAATTTATAGTTTTCTATTTGGCTATTGATGAAAATTATTTTCCTTTCCTTTTCCCTGTAAAAATGGCAGAGCTGTCTCCAGCATTGACGTTATCTGATGTCCAATATCAGGGTAGTAATGTTTTCCTGTGCTCACCCTATGGGTCCAAATACAAATGGAGTGTTTCAAGTGCTCCAGTCTCCAAAGAGAGGTAGCTAGATTCCTGAAGGTACTTAACCAATGCCCTTACAGCCTCCTTTTGTCTTTCTGTGGTCACGTTTCTGAATGTGGCCTTCCATCCTGGAAATGATGCTCAGACCTGACCATGTGATGTGTACATCTTCTACTCCCCCTTCTGAAGAAACCAAACAGATATTTATCCTGCTAAATTTTTCTGTATTTTTCCCTTTTTTATTATAACATTTTTTTTTTTTTTTTGGGGTTTATTTGTTTGTGTCACTAGGGAGACGGGGCAATCTACTATGAAGCTACATCCCAGACCTTTTTACTTTTTATTTTTTATTTATTTTTTAAAAAATATTAAAGTAATCCACTGCAATGGTGCATGCCTGTAATCTCAGTGACTTGGGTGGCTCAGCAACTTAGCAAGACCCTACCTTCAAATAAAAAATAAAAGTGCTAGGGATGTAGATCAGTAGAAAGTTGCCCTTGGGTTCAATCCCCAAAGTAATTTTTAAAAAACTATATTTCAAATAGCAATCTTTTCTTAGTAACAAACATAAAAATAGAAGTCATTCCGTTGGGCGTGGTGCTGCATTTCTGTAATCTCAGCTACTCTGGAAGCTAAGGCAGGATTGCAAGTTTGAGGTTGGCCTCAGCAACTTAGTGAAACCCTGTCTCAAAAAAAAAATGGCTAGGGATGTAGATCAGTGGTAAAGTACACCTGGGTTCAACCCCTAGTACTACAAAAAAAAAAAAAAAAAGGCATCAGAGACAATTCTAGTGAATGAAGTCAGATCATTGCAGTTTTGGTGAATGTAATTAGAAGTTTCTCTGTGAGAATGAGAAAGCAGTTCCAAAAACAAATGTACAAAATTCTCTCAGGCAGAGTCAACTTCTCTTAAGAATTCCTTTTATAACTGTTTTAAATGCAGTTGTGCTTCATAAGTTTCAATGCATTGGATAAAAACAAGTTCTTATATGAAAACTTTTGTGTGAAGGGATTTATATACCTTTACATTTGTATCCACTGAAAATCGTACATTACCTTTGTCAAATATGTGCAGTTATATATGTGTGATGTGTGCAAAGGTCAACCCTTCTAGGAGTAATGACAGATTTATTTCAAAGGTTTAAACTAGGAACATTTAAGGTTGGGGGTGTAGATCAGTGGTAGAGTAGTTGCCTAGTATGTGCAAGGCCCTAGGTTTAATCCCCAGCACCCCAAACAAAAAAGAAAAAAAAAGTAATATCTAATGAGAGCACTAAATGTGTTGCATGTTAAGGAACTTTCAGAACTCTTTCTTGTAGTAAATGTAGTAGTATAATATATTTTGATTTAAATATTCTTCTAATAATTTTTTTAAATTTTCTTATTTAAAAGTTATGTCCCACATCACAATTACCTAGGATAACATGAGATGTGAACAGTAGAAAACACCAGATAGCTATTACAAATAATAGCCAGGCATGATGGCATTCACCTAATCTTAGGGGCTCAGGGAGGCTAAGGCAGGAAGATCACAAGTTCAAAGTCAGCCTCATCAACTTAGGAAAGCCCTAAGCAATTTAGTGAGACCCTGTCTCAAAATAAAAAAATATATATATTAAAAATACTGGGGATGTGGCTTCATGGTTAAGAGCCCCTGGGTTCAATTCCCAGTACAACCTTGAAATAAACAAATGCAATTAGTTAGCATGTTTTGGATCTTACATGTTAGAATCTAGGCTGACTCTTTGTCCTGTGGTAATTCTCTCAAACTACCTCTACCCATGACAAGATGATTTTAATCTATTTGACAAATTCCTGGATCAGATTGAAATATGACATGTTTATGTGAAATATGTTAAATTTTCCAAAATAAAAAAATATATGCTATATACAGACAGTCCCCAACTCAACAATGGTTTATCTTAAGATGTTTTTTATTTTATGATGTTGCCAAAGCAACATGCATTCAGTAGAAAACATACTTTGGATTTTTATCTTTTCCTGGTCTAGCTATATGTAGTACAATACTGATATTCTCTTGCAATGCTGGGCAGCAACAGTGAGATACAGCTCCCAGTTAGCCATAAGATAATGAGGAGAAACAACCAATACTCTGCAGTGTACTGTGTTGTTAAACAGGATATTTGGTAGGGTATTCAGTGCACTTTGATTTATGATATGTTTAAGGTAGAGTGTGGTTTTATTGGAACAAAATTCCATCATAAGTCATGGAACATCTATACACACACACACACACACACACAAAGTAGCAATTTCTTTTGTTTGTTTCACAGTACCAAAGACAGCATCCAGGAACACTCTACCACTGAGCTACATCCTGCAGACTCTGTTTTTTGAGACAAGGTCTTGTTAAATTGCCCAGGTTGCTTCAAACTTGTGATCCTTCTGCCTCAGCATCCTTAATCTCTGGAATTAAAGGCATGAGTCACTGCACCTAGAGCAATTTCAGTAACAGAAGTATAAAGAGAGTTTGCAGGGATGTGAATTAATGTTGTTTAGCTCATTCCTCTTTAATTTTAAAAATACTTATGATCATATTTTCTAATTTACATTTTCTGAAGTCCTGAATCAAATTTTATTTCTCACCTGTACAGTGGCCCCCTCCCTCACTTCACACAAGCTTGATTTAACACAGACATCTCCTTTCAATTTTTTGATTCTATGCCTCAAATAATTCTTCCGTATTAGCAATTACATAGACTTTCAATCTAAATATTATAATTGCGCTTAAATTTCCAACAAAAATTTTTTAATTTTCCATAATTTTGATTCTGGTAATGACACATATCACATACATACTTTGGTGTGTTACCAACCAGATGTAAGAGATGTAAAATAAGTGCTAAATATGTCATTCTGCCTTCATTCATTGGGTTAAAAGTGGTCATCCCTTATTTGCTGCTCTTATCACTTGTGCTTAGAAGTTTAGGCTTAGTTATACCAACTCTCTCAAATCATTCCTATTTTACAGGTATACTTGACAGCTTACAGAATTTCTGTAACAACAGTTTGAATTATGAGAGTACAAAACTTGAAAGAAAATTGACCTGCCTAGTATGCCTATTGAATGTTTTTAATCCATTCTCTTTAATATTGTCACCTTAACAATCCTTCCAGTTATGCATTTTAAAAGATGTGATGGAGAAGTTATCAGCTGGTGTTTTCAGGTATGCTAAAGTAACCAAATCAATTTTTGTTTATTTTTCTATTCTCAAGAAAATAATGTGGGCGTTTCTATTTCTGTTTCAGCTTTTACAGTATACCTGTTGCCTCCGTATCTTATCTAGTTTAGATAAATAGCTGCTGTTTAATATTTCTCAAAAGTATATCTTGTGGTATACTACCAGAAGTGTCCTGTGAGTTTCCTGCTATCCATTCCTTTCTGTGCTTCACTTTTTGCTCTTTTTCATCTCCTCTCCCAAAAAAATCCATGGCTTGGAAAGAGGGGAAAGTCCAATATGGTTATTACTTAGAATGGGTAAAGTAGGATTTTTCCCCTTGAAAACTTAACCACTTTTAACAGTGGAGATACTAATGGACAAGTTTGACTTATTTTAAAGTAATTTGGCTGAACTATGGCAACTGTCAACTACTGCCCAATGTGTTCTAAACATGTGACATTTGTAATAATTTTTTCTCTCCAGACCTCAGTTGGATGAACCTATTCCACTGTATGATGCAAAAGTTTCCATGGAAGTTGTTCAGAAAAATCAAGGAAGAAAAAAGTTGTTCAGTTTTTAAGCATGTTTTTTGACTCACAAGATGTTCAGTTATTTGACACATTTGAAAAACCTTTTCCAAATTACTGTACAAATGATCAAGATAATTCTGTAATTAACATTTGAAGGGATATTCTGAAAGCCATTTATAGTATTTTTTTTCTATACATCTGCCCCTCTTATGAATTTCTTTCCATGCGGAAAACTGCTTTCAGTAAAATCCACACCATTCTATTGATAAGTCTGTTACAGGCCTTGGTATACTGTCAAAATAATGTTATTAGTTACGTGTCAATTCCATTTTGAACACCTTAAGTCTTTGCTGTTGGAATTTAAGCATTTGAATATATTTTCAGGTCCCAATGTATCTAACTCATACACACTTAAATTTTGTTCTGAAATATTCATTTACTTCGAGTTTCTTCAGGAATAAGGATCACAGTAACTTGTCCTGTGGGAGCTGCAAAGCATTTGCGTGAAGGGCTGGGTCCGCCTGGCATTGGGAAAGGGGGACTGAGCTTGAAGTGTGCTATCTCCTGAGTTCTCTATTGGGTAAGGTGGGATTGGGGTAGGCTCTGGCTCTGTCACCACTGCTCCCGAAAGCAGCCCAGCACCGAGGCTCAAGAGTCCAGATGCAGTACCCGCGGTGATGACATCCCTACTGCTGACCTAGTAGCGTTCAGCCATTTCGATGCCCAACGGGGTAATGCACACCCGCCCTGGACCAAGTGCTGCCCACAGCCGCCTCACCTCACGACAGGACCACGACCAAGAGCCCGGCAGGAACACCAGGACCACCTCGCCACTCCCCGCCCCGCCTGGAGACGGTGGCGCGCCTTGAGAAACGCAGTCGGGGGCGTGACCTCCGCCACGCACGCCGCGCGGAGGCGGGGTCACGTCGGGGGCGGGACCAGGGCGCGCGCCGGAAGAGCTGCGTTGCTGTGGGTGGGTCTCAGCTGTTTCTCGCCCTGGCGCTTTCTGTACCCGGTTACTCGCGGAGCTTCAAAAGGCCGCCGGACATAGTGCGGATCGACAGAAAAGGTCCCGGAGCCATGAAGCCGCCGCTTCCCGGTCTCCGGAGCTGCCGGGCTGCCCCTCCGGCCCTTTGCGGCCGCCGGCGACCCGGAGGAACCCCTTCGCCCGCCTGGACAACCGGCTGTGGGTAGCCGCGGAGGCCAGGTACGGGCTGCCCCGCGGCCAACAGGAGGTGCCTTGCTCGGTGAGTGCCTTCGTGCCTGCCGGGAGTCTTCCATGGTGGGGTCAGCTGCGAGTTAGGGATGGAAAGTTCTAAGGTTCGGGGCAGGGAAATGGGCGCTAAGAGTTCTGGTCGCCGTAGCCTCAGGGTGCCCTGAGCCTTGGGGACCGCTGCTCCTGAAAGGTGGGGTTTGTGGAAGCTCCCCTGCTGCGGGATGTGCTGACCGCTGTGCGCCGCCTCAGCTTGGCTTAGATGTAAACGCAAGACAGCGCTAGATATCCATCCGCAGAAGGCATCCCGAGGGCGGCTTGGACAGACAAAGTCGGGACCGCTTTCCCACCGTGCTTCTTGCATACAAAGCTGCCTAGAGTGGAGGAATATTGAGGATAAATCTCTTCAGACATTATGAGCATTTTTCTTACTCTGAAGCCTTTTGGGTCTCTCGGCTTAAGGTTTGTACTGTAACTTACCAAATGCACAGAACTGACCTTTTTATCTCTTAGTTTTAATATTAAAGTTAAGACCCAAAGTGAAAAATGATAGGATTGATTTGGGTGTGTATAAATTTGTGTGCACTGGCATTTACTGAGAAGGTAGTTTGCTAGGTGAGCCTGTCTACAAGCAAACTTCAGCATCATTTACGTTTTAAAAGGACAATTTTCTTAACCTGTTTTTAGATGCTAATCAAGAAAATGATTTGCCTTGGGAAGAGACGTTATCTGAAAGACCAACAGTTACTGAACTAGCCCAGGTAATACTTTTAAAATATCATTAACATGTGTATTTGTATGCTTCTCAGAAGCATTTTGCTTGAAAAATAGTTTTGCAGAGAAGCTTGAAAGTGATTATCTTTACTAGAGTTGAATAGATGGCATCAGCCAAAATAAAGGACTTCGTATGTTACAGTAAGAATTGCTGTAATGGTCACCTGCACGAAAGTAGGCATAGTAAGATGAGAGTTGTTGGTTGCTCTTTACCCTCATCAGTTTTTTAACATTTTTGAGCTTATCACTCAAGGGAACCCCTCGATACTAAGCTAGTTCTTCATCTTGATCCTTTAGTAAATCTTCAAAACAAATCCTCCAATTACCTCCACAAGTTGTGGCATAGCACTGAACCTTGCTGTCCACTTCCCCAACAACACCTACAAATACTTCTGTTGTGATCATTTGGTAAATGTATGATTGTTCCTAATGGGAACAGGCTATCAAAAATTAAGTCACGACTTAATCTCCCCTCTTTGCCTAAGAATACCTTACCTAAAAGAATTCTTGTAATGTGAATAATACTAACTTGAAAAGACAACAAAATAGGTTAATGGCAGATTTTTGAGATCAGATAATGTTTCTTAAATATGGCCTTTAAGGGTCCTACCTAAAGTTACCTGCAAGAAGAGCATCTTAGCCCAAGTTTTAGTTTCAAAGGCTTTAGGTACTTTTATCAGACACTGGGAAGATTTCTACCTTGATAGCAACATCTTAGTAATATATAAAGTGTTAGTTCTTTTTAGTAAAAACTAAAAGGTGAAATATGCCCCATTCCAACAAGTTTTTGCCTCTTAGAGGAAACTACTATTAATAGATTGATTTAGCTCCTTCCAGAATTTTTCAGTATATAGTATATTTTTAATGATATTTAGTATACAGTTCATATAATTTTGCTATTCAGGGACTTTGAATGTGTTAGTCAATAAAATCTTTAGATTGAAGGGTTTTTCTTGAAACTGATTTTTTTCTTGTTTTCTTTTTCTTTTAAAAGGCTTTACACCTATCATTCTCTGAATCGGATAGTCTGTCCTCAGAAAATACTAAGTTACCTGTGGACTGCTGAGTATTAAAACCCAACTCCTTGTCACCTCTTCTCAACTCTTTACCTGGGCAGATCATTTGAAAGTGCAGGAAGAGGCTCAAGGTCTTGTCCAGCATTGTAGAGCAACAGAAGTTACTTTGCCTCAAAGTATAAAGGTAATTCTGAAATAAAATAAGTGTTTTAAAATAGTAGATTAAGTATAAAATACTTCTGTAAAATATTAGAGAGTTTTTTTTGTTTTTTTTTTTTTTTTTTTTTTTTTTGCGGTGCTGGGGATCGAACCCAGGGCCTTGTGCTTGCAAAGCAAGCACTCTACCGACTGAGCTATCTCCCCAGCCTGAGAGATTTATTTCCATGAAGTTTTTCTTCTAATATCTAAAGACAAAGAATTGGGGAATTTTGTTTCTTCCAAATGGTGCTTTCATACACATTTTTGATAGATTGTGTGACAGCCCATTAAATTTAGAGAACTGTCCTGAGCATTACGCAGTGATGCAGGCAGGAAGTGTTTGCACAGTCGTAGATGAACACAGTCCCTTTATTTTATTTATTTGTTTTTATGTGGTGCTGAGGATCAAACCCAGGGCCTCCCACATGCTAAGTGAGCACTTTGCCCTTGAGCCACACCCCAACCCCAAACCATTCTTTTCTAAGGCTTTTTTAGAAAAAAAAATAAAAGGAAATGAAAAGCAATTGACTAGGTTATAAGAGCAGATGGATTTTACTGATTTTTTTTCTTTTTCCTCATAGGATACAGTCTTTTTAAGTATGCACTCATTTTGTTACCTAGGTAATGGTCTGTTGTAAATTTAGAGTTCTCGACTGGTTCTGGAGAAATACAGCTTCATTACTTTAAAGCATCTCAACTCAATCTAGATTAAACAGGATTACTTAAAACTTGCTATATCTTTTTCAGTAAATTAGGATGATTTGTCATATCCATTATCAGTGTTTACTGACTACTTCTGAAAGTGTTTTTGTAGGGTACAGGGATTAAATGTAGCATAGTACTCTCTACACAAACATATTTCTACCACTTACGATAAAAAAGTTTTTGTTAAGGGCAGTAGAGACAGGAGAATGTTGCCATCTATATAATTTGTGTGTTCCTTCTGATACATGTTTTTATTTTGCTGCATATGGATTTCCAGTTTTGCCAGAACCATTTGTTGAAGAGGCTGTCTTTTCTCCACTGCATGTTTTTGGCACCTTTGTATAGTATGAGATGACTGTACTTAGGTGGGTTTGTCTCTGTGTCTTCTATTCTGTGCCATTGATCTACCTGCCTATTTTGGTCCCAATACCTTGCTGTTTTTGTTACTGTGGCTTTGTATTATAGTTTAAGGTCTGGTATTGTGATGCCTCCTGCTTCACTATTCCTCCTAAGGATTTCTTTGGCTATTCTGGATCTCTTATTTTTACAAGTGAATTTCACTATTGCTTTCTCTGTTTCTATGAAGGTCATTGGGATTTTAAATGGAATTGCGTTGAATATGTATGTTTTTGGTAGTACGTCCATTTGGACAATATTAATTCTGCCAGTTCAAGAACATGGGTGATCTTTCCATCTTCTAAGGTTTTCGTTAATTTCTTTCTTTAGTGTTCTGTAGTTTTCATTGTAGAGGTTTTTCACCTCTTTTATTAGGTTGATTCCCAACTATCTTATTTGTGTGTGTGTGTGTGTGTGTGTGTGTGTGTGACTATTGTGAATGGGGTAGTTTTCCTAATTTCTCTTTCAGAGGATTCATCACTTATGAATAGAAATGCGTTAGATTCATGAGTGTTGGTTTTATATCCTATTACTTCGCTGAATTCATTTATTCTAGAAGTTTTCTGGTAGAGTTTTTTGGATCCTCTAAATAAAGAATCATGTCCTTAGTAAATAGTGATAGCTTGAATTCTTCTTTTCCTATTTGTATCCCTTTAATTTCTTTGGTGTGTCCAATTGCTATAACTAGAGTTTCAAGGACGATGTTGAATAGAAGTGAAGAAAGAGGGCATCCCTCTCTTGTTCCAGTTTTTAGAGAGAATGCTTTCAGTTTTTCTCAATTTAGAAAGATTTGGTCTTGAGCTTAGCATAGATAACCTTTACACTGTTGAGGTATGTTCCTACTATCCCTAGTTTTTCTACTGTTTTAAGAATGAAGGGGTGTTGTATTTTATCAAGTGGTTTTTATGCATCTATTGAAATAATCATATGATTCTTAACTTTAAGTCTGTTGACGTGGTGAATTACACTTATTGATTTCTAGATGTTGAACTAACCTTGCATTTCTGGAATGAAACCCACTTGATCATGGTGCACTATATTTAAAAAATATTTTTATATGTAATTTGCCAGAATTTTGTTAAGAACTTTTGCATCTATGTTCATCAGGGATATTGGTCTAAAGTTTTCTTTCCTTAATGTCCATGTTTAGTTTGGGTATCAGGGTGATAACTAACTTCATAGAATGAGTTTGGAAGGGTTCCCTCCTTTTCCATTTTATGGAATACTTTGAGGAATATTGGAATTAGTTCTTTGAAGGTCTTGTAGAACTTGTCTGAGAATCCATCTGGTCCTGGGCTTTTCTTGATTGGTAGACTTTTGATGGCCTCTTCTATTTCATTGCTTGAAATTCATCTGTTTCAATTGTGTTTGTCCTGATTCAGTTTGGGTGGATTGTATTTCTCTAGAAATCTGTCTATGCCATTGGAATTTTTTATTTTGTTGGAGTATAAATTTTCAAAATAGCTTCTAATTATGTTTTGTATTTCAGTAGTGTCCATCATGATATTTTCTTTTTCATCACAAATTTTAGTTATTTGAGTTTTCTCTATTCTTCTCTTTGTTAATGTGGCTAAGGGTTTATCAATTTTGTTTATTTTTTTCTAAGAACCAACTTTTTTTTTTGTCAGTTTTTTGAATTGTTTCTTTTGTTTCAATTTCTTTGATTTCAGCTCAGATTTTAATTATTTTTCCATCTTTTCCTATTTTTGGTGTTGATCTGTTCTTTTTCTAGGTCTTTGATATATAATGTTAGGTCATTTTTTTTGTTGACTTTTTATACTTTTAATGCATGAGCTGAATGCAGTGAATTTTCCTCTTAGTACTAATTTCATAGCATCCCAGAGATTTTGATACATTGTATTAGTGTTCTCATTTACCTGTAAGAATGTCTTCTGCTATCCATGCATCATTCAATAGTGTGTTATTTTGTCTCCAGGTATTGGGTAATTTCTATTTTTAATTTTATTATTGATTTCTGATTTCATTCCATTATGATCTGATAGAATACAGGATAGTATCTCTATTTTTTTGTATTTGCTAAAGATTTTGGTTTTTGTTCTCATCCTTTTCTCTCCCCTTGTTCCCTCTTGTCTCCCATTCTCCTTTCTCTACTCTACTAGACTTTCTTTCCCTATTCATTTGTATTTTATTGTCCTTCATGTAATATTTTCCTTCCCTCTGCTTTCCTTTATTTTACTTTACTTCTGAGTATGAGAGAAACTATTTGACCTTTGAGTTTCTACCTTTGACTAATCTCACTTAGCATGATACTCTCCATATCCATCCATTTACTGGTATATACCATACTATCATTCTTTTTAATGACTATGTAGAACTCCATTGTTTGTATAACATAATTGCTTAATCCATTTATCTATTTATAGGCATCTGGATTTATTCCATATTTATCTACTGTGAATCATGCTGCTGCAAACATGTGACTGTGTGCTGTAGTATGTAATTTTGTCAGTGTGATTTGTATTTTTAGCATATTTCTTTCCCTATTTTATAAATGTCTACAAATGAACAAATGATTTTTTTAAAAATATTTTTTTAGTTGCCAGTGGACCATTATTTAATTAATTAACTTATTTATATGTGAGACCAAGAATTGAACCCAGTGCCGCACACATGCCAGGCAAGCACTCCACTACTGAACCACAACCCAGCCATGAACAAATGATTTTTAAAAATGTAGATATGATATGGAAAAAATTTTAGTATATGTTAATATGCTTTCAGTTTAAAAAAGAGAATTTTATGAAGATAATATGTGCCTTTGTGTGTGTGTGTGTGTGTGTGTGTGTGTGTGTGGGCAAGTATGTGTGCAGGCCCATCTGTATTGGTTGAGGCTAGATAATAAACAGAAGTTCAAAATGTTAGGTAACTTTGTTCACAGGACACAGTACTAAATGTTAAAATGTAGATTAAAGCTCCAGTACTGGCCTCTAATTTAAGATCCTCTTGAACCCAATTTTGATGTGCACATTAAAAAAAGCAAATATTTAGATATTATACTTATTTCTCAGTAACTATGCATAAATGTCTGTATGTAAACCCACTAAAAATACGTAAGGGTAACCCAGGTATAGGAAAGTGTATTTGAATTTATATAACTCAGATGTATGTGCTTAGAAAAGATGGTTAACGACATTCTACACATGTACATAAGAAACCCCATCACTTTTACTGTTTGCATGTTATACTCTAAGTCATCTCAGCTCTTCAGAATGCTTTCTGTTGTGGTTTGAATTTGAAATAGATAAAGCATTAGGCAAAGCAGTAATGTTCACATGTGAAAAATTGGGTTATGCAAGCTCAGAACTCATCAGTGGATTAATTTATTTGATAGTTTAATCATTTGAATGGGTGGCAGGTAGGACCTGTAGGCAGGATGGAAGGTAGGATCTGGCTGGAAGAAATAGGTCCCTGGGGTTGTGGCCTTGGAAGTGGTATCTGGTCCTGGCCCCTTCCTCTCTCTCTCTTTCTGCTTCCTGGATGCCATAAACTGAGCAGCTTTCCTCATTCATGCCCTTGCATATTATGTTCTACCTCAGGCCCAGAGCAAAGGATTTTGCTAAACATGGACTAAGACCTCTGAAACTGCGAGAATAAACTTTTCCTCTTGTAAGTTGTCCTTGTCAGGTGTTTTTGCTCAAGTGATGAAAAGATGACATGCTTGCCTATTAAGTATGGGGTGACTTGTTGCTTCCTATGTGCACACACAATCCTTCACATTTCATTTCGTATATTACTGTATTGCTCTTATCCCTTTAATTTTCTCAGATAGCTGTCTGCATTACCATTTTCATTTCCTTGCATTTACATGGACACCAACCACTGCAGTCTGTTGTATGTTAATCCTGGCTCTTCCACTGAAAATTCTCTTAATGAGATCAAAGAGATTGTCCCCTTGCCTTTCTAACCCCACCTCTTGTAACATTTGACCCTCCTGACATTTCTCTCCATGATCTCATGCATGCCTTGTGACATGACTCTATTTGTTCAACGTGTACTTTTCTGAGCCCTCCTTATTTTCCTCATAGTATTAATGTGTCAGTGCTTCAAGAGATCAAAGACATGTGTCTGTTGCACTTTATATTGTGTTTCTCAATCTTTTCTGGTATCCCCACAACCAGGGCAGCTTCTCTGAAACCTGGCAAGGGAAAAAAAGAGTTCAACAAAGAACAAATATGTTCCTAAAGCTTTTGCCACTTTATTCCATTGTCCAGTGCAAGTAATATACCCAGGTCTGACTCCCATGTTGTAGGGATATAACACTCTTACCAGCAGTGTTGGAAAAGTGGATATTGGTGATTAATACTACCATATCCATAGTCTTCTTTTGCTCACCTGCTAAATGTTGGTGGTTCCTGCCTTGACCTTGACCTTCCTATTTCATAAATCGTAAAGCACTGTGCACTGTGTGTGTGTGTGTGTGTGTGTGTGTTTAATAACCAGGATTCAAAATTCTGGAAGCTGAAGATTCCAAAATCTCTATGAACAATTTTAATCTCTCTTCTGAGTAAGTCTATCCTTGCACTTTCATTTTCTTAGCATTTGTTTCTGGAGTGTAAAACATTTTAATATAAAGTCCAATTTATGGATATTTTCTCATATAGTTCTAGATTTTTTTGTGTCCTATGAGAAATATTTACCTAATTTGAGTTTACAAAGATTTTTCTCCTGTTTTCTTAAAGAAATTTTGCAATTTTGATTCCTACATTTAGGTTTATAATCAAATTTTATATAGGATTTCATATTTGTGGCCTAATTTTTATATGTGGTGTGATGTAATATTTGAGACTCTTTTCCCTCTTTTTTATTCTTTTCTCTTTATTTATATAGGTATCTATTTGTTCCAATGGTATTCAATGTAACATTTTTTCCCTGTTGAAGCACTTTAAAACTTGGGTCAAATAATAATGTAAGTATGGTCTGTTTCTGGACTCTTTTTTGCTCCATTAATCTACTTGTTTATCTTGATTTTAGTATTACACTGTCACGATTACTGTTGTATTCTGGTTTTAGAAGTCATTCAACATTGATATTTCTCACTTTTTTTCAGCTGCTTTAGGTTCAGTGAGTTGCCATAAAAAATTTAAAACTGCTTCTCATATTCCCTGATATTATGATTTCAGTTGTGTTGGATCAATTTTAAAGACATCTTTCCAGTATTGGGCCAATGTTTTTGAAATCATATTGATACTGAGTCCTTTGCCTTACATCTTGTATCATTCTAATTAGTTGAGCCTTTTTAAGTTCCTTTCTGGAATAATTTGTAGTTCCCACTATTGAAGTCTTACATAAATTTTATTAGATTTATATTTATGCATTTTATTTTTATGTTATTGTAAATAGCATCATTTATTTAACTTGGAGTGTTTTCCCCCAGTAGTTGGAAATAAATTGGTTTTTGTATCTGGTGACCTTGCTGAACTCACCTATCAGTCTTAGTAGTTGATTTGTAGATTCCTAATGTTTTCTAGGCAGACAATCATGTTATTGACTATTATAGAAATTGTACTTCTTTTTGCTCCACCTCTATATTTGGGTTTCTTTCCACTGTTTTATTGCCCTGCTTGATCCCTGAAGCACAATTTGAACAGAGAAGATAGAAATAGACCCCACAAGTTTTTTCTCCGCCTTAGAGTAGAAGATACAATGGTGATTAAGTATGATAGTGATTAAGTATGATATTAGCTGTAGATTTTACATAGCTATCCTTTGCCTATTTGAGTAGTGACTTTCTGCGAATTTTGGGTGTTAGAATTTTCTCAAATACTTTCATGTACCTAATTAGATAATTACATGGTATTTATTTTATTCTAATATGGCAAATTGCTGTTTTTTTTAACTATGCTTGTATCCAGATGCCCCCTTAATTTTGATATATTTTGTTTGATATATTACAATATTTAATTTGTTAATATTTTATCACAAATTGTATTTATCTGTTGTGCCTTTTTTCTGATTTTCCTAATAGCGTACCACTAGCTACACTAATAAGTGTTCCCTGTGAATCAATCTCCTAAAAACACATTTATAGATCCAGTATATCTTTCTTCTCTTAACTATCTCTGAAAGCTCTATTTATTTTATTTTATTTTTTATTTTTTTATTTTTACAGACTGCATTTTGATTCATTGTACACAAATGGGGTACAACTTTTTGTTTCTATGGTTTTACATGATGTAGATTCACACCATTCATGTACTCATACATGTACGTAGGGCAGTGATGTCTGTCTCATTCCACTGACTGTCATGCCCTTGCCCCCTCCCCCCTCTCATTTTTCTCTAACTAATCCAAAGTTCCTCCATTCTCCTCTTACCCCCTACCCCTATTATGTATCATTATCCACTTATCTGAGAAAACATTCAGCCTTTGGGTTTTTGAGATTGGCTTATTTTATTTAGCATGATATTCTCCAATTCCATCTATTTACCTGCATATGCCATCATTTGATTCTTCTTTATGACTGAATAATATTCCATTGTGTATATATACCACAGTTTCTTTATCCATTCATCTATGGGAGGGCATCTAGGTTGGTTCCACAATCTAGCTATTGTGAATTGAGCTATAATAAACATTGATGTGTCTCTATTTAAATCATAAATATATATTTCTATTTTTTCCTCATAGCTTTGTATTTTCCTCTCCATCCTTGAGAATATTTATACTATTTCTAATAGCTATTTTAGATTTTCGCCTTTTAAATCCATCATCTTTGCCCTTTATTTCTGGACTAGTGACTGATTTTTCTCTTATTAGGTATTCTATATTTCCTCCTTTTTGTGCTTGGCAAATTCACACTGATTACTAGACATAGTACATTTTATGTATTGAGTGTTAGGTTTTGTTTCATTTTATTAAGAATCATTGAATTTTGTATGGCCACGCAGTTGTTTGCAATTTGGTTTGAGCTTGTAAAGGCTTTGCAGCTTGGAAAGGGTAAACCTATAACATTTGCTACTCTTAGACAGCCATGCCTATTGTAATGGCTATACCTTTTGAGGTCTTCTTAATGTCCTGAATATTTCAAATCTCTTTACTGTGGCCAAGGAAGCACAATTTTTTCCAAACCTTGTGTTAGCTTTGAGAATTATTTGGTCAACTATTACCTACATATTCTTTCCAACTTCACGGAGATTCCCCTCTCACCTGCTAAATAATTTCTCAGCCAGACAGTCAGGGGGTTTCTCAGTTGAGTTTCTCTCTGGAATTCTCTGGATTTTTCTCTCTTTTCTCATAATTTATATGTTCAACAGCTGCCCTGAGCTATGGTCTCTGCTTTTTCAATTTAGCAAACTATCCCAACTCTACTTGGCTTCTATCTCCCAGACTTGAACTGTCTCTAGGAAACAAACTTGTTTTCTTTATTCCTTCCTCCTGTTTTATATGACATCCAGTACTTCACCTGAGATTTTTTTCATATATAGTCAAAACTCATTATTTGGAAATTTCACTTTGTTATTTACTAAAATGTGTTTGTCACACAGAATCAATACTCATGGTGCTTTTGTGTCATTTATAATCCTGCACAGATTAGGGGAAATTTTGAGTAGACAACCTGCACTCCCAGCTGAGTCCAAATGAAGAGATGCTCTGCTTTCTTATTTTGCTCTTATAGTACGCAAGTGTTCTTTCCACTAATAGTTTTGTGGGATTTTTTTTTTTTTTTCATTTTGGGAGGTTTTGTTTATTTATATGATGATTTTACTGTTTAAAATGACCCCAAACATGGTGCTGAAATTCTGTCTGGTGTTGCTAAGTACAGGAAGCCCCTGATGTGTCTTGAGGGTAAAACATGTGTTAGATGAACTTCATTTGGGCATGAGTTAGATTATTGCTGGCCCCTAGTTTAATGTTAATGAATCCATGACATACATGAAGTAAAGTGTCTTTAAACAAAAATATACATAGAACAAGTTTCTGTGTTGATTGCTTGATAAACATGTTGTGATCAGAACCTTTGGTTTGCTTCCTTTTATTTTATTATAGAATGTACAATTAAATTCTTGGTGGTCTAAAAGAAATTGCATAAACACACATACATTAGGAAAATTTATTTGTAAAAAAG
This sequence comes from Sciurus carolinensis, assembly GCF_902686445.1. Taxonomy (NCBI): domain Eukaryota; kingdom Metazoa; phylum Chordata; class Mammalia; order Rodentia; family Sciuridae; genus Sciurus; species Sciurus carolinensis. Next base: position 30,579,004 of record NC_062224.1, read on the forward strand.
AAGTGTGCATTTTAAGTTCCCAGTCAGTAGTCAGTTCTCTCCTTCCCTTTAAAAAATTCCATATTGTTTTAACACTTAGTAACCTGTTTAACATATGCAATCCATACTTCTTATTTCCAATGTGCACTAGATATCCTGGGATATTAGTAATTAGTTCCTAATTAGAACATAAAATTAGGGAGTGTTTTTGTGGGCATGTGTCTAAATCAGATGATCTGTGTGCACATGAAATATAGGTAACAACTGAACTATTCTGTGAGCCTTGATAAGATCCTCTCCCGCACAGCCTGAAATACTATTATTAAATAGTATTAATATTTATTATTAAATAATTCCTTGAATTAGTCTATTATTATTATTATTATTGTTATTATTTGGTACTGGGAATTATAGGAGCACATTACCACTGAGCTATATCTCCAACCCTTTTCTTAAGTAGCTGACCTCCTACTTCAGCCTTGAGTCCCTTAGATTACAAAGGTGTGCCACCACACCTGGGTATAAGTCCTTTATTGTAAGAAAACATGGAACTCTATTATGTCCATATTTTTCAACTATACTAGATAGAATATTCTGATTTTCACTGGGAACCGTGTTTGAGGGTTTCACATATGTTCCCCAATAAATGACTTTCCAGTGCTTGCTTTAGAAAATAAAGTGGCCCTTTGCCCAATGCAGAGGTTCCAAAGAGAGCTACAAGTTTTCTCCCCACTAAGTATGAAATGCTCTTAGATAAAATGAGAAAACAAATTGCAAGGTAAAAAGGCAAGAAAAGACAGCTATATGAGAAAGGAGGTTGCTATGAGCAGTTCTAGAAAACCAAGGATTCAGAAAGGCTGTGAGTAAAGCGAAGAGGTGGCACCAGAATTAAAATAACAATTTTGAGTGGCATTTAGAAAAGCCATATTTACATTTTTACTAAACTTCCACCAAATTTATATTTGTCAAAATATTCTAACAGGTTTCAATTTTTGCCTCTTCACAGTTTGAGAATGAAATTAATTCCACAATCTTATGTTTATAAATTCAACAGTTTCCTGACTCCCTGAAACCTGCTGTTGTAAAGTTGTTTAAAATGTTGTTAACCTTACTCCGTGTGGTGCTGAAGTATGTCGGCCACAAGATTTACCTATTCTTTACCAAAAGTATGTGGAGATCATGTGATTCTTTGGGTTATGTATGATTTCCCCAGTGGTCTTGGAATTGACTACAGAAAGAAGCAGGGGCCCCCTCCACAACTTCTGCACATGAGCACAAGAGGCATTACAGTAAATATGTGGCACTCTTGGAAAAGCCTGAATGTAAACATCCTGAGTGTCTTATGGATGTTTCCTGGGGTCAGGCCCACCACACATTGGTTTTCAGGCTTTTCCAATGCCCTGAGAGATATGGTCCATAATTGATGCTCGCAGTAACTGTTGCTATGATTAGCAAATCAGTTGATAGATATTCCCAGGCAGGCATATGTTTTTATCTAGAAAACATATTGGACCCAATCTTGCAACTGGTTAAATGTTATGAACTTAACGGAATCCATGGCTTTTTTTTTTCCCCCAGCTATTAACTGCCTTTGGGATTAGTTCACTTTTTTCTATTCCCCCCTAAGTACTTGACTAATCATAATTTATCTTTCTGATCAGTGGAATAGACAAAGAGGAATGAAGGGAAGAGAGTGGGGATGGAATATGAATCTGACCTTATGTACATACATGAATATACCACAATGAGTCTCATCATATGTATATCCACAAGACACTAATTTTTTAAAAAAATAAGGAAATAGCAGAAAGATCAGTAGAGTAGAGGGAAGGGAGAATGGGATGGAATTGGAAGCACTGGGGAGTGAATTAGAATAAATTATATTTCATGCTTTTATAATTATGTCAGAATGAATCTTAATTTTATGTATAACTAAAAAGGACCAATAAAAATAATAATTCATCTTCTCCCTGATCAAACTGTAGGTCTCCTGACTTCACACCTTCTTCTCTTTGCTCTATAGATTCTCCAGGGAGAAGTCAGGCAGTTTCTCTAACATCTGTTCATTTCAGTCATTGGGTTGTAGTATTTCAATGATTCTCTGTCCAGCATAGTCATGATCTGACTCTGTGTAAATCTCTTCACCTAGCCACTCACTTCTCACCAGTGTACTACACATTAACTGATCCTCCAGGGCCAATGTCCTACCCTTTTCACATATTGCTTCTGCTGAATGCTTTCTCTCCTTCCATCTTCGTTGATCTAATTCCACTATTCAGATGCTACTTTATGCCTCATATCCTGTAGGAATGCACTGACCTCCCAAATAGCAATTACGAGTGAGTTATATGACCTGTGTTTTCACAGCATTACTATTGTATCACTTCTTTTTTTCTGTAATTTAATCATCATTTAACTCTATGTCATACTAGGCTATATGTTTGTTTCCTGAAGTTAGCTTTGTATGTTGACTATGACTTTGTGGAAGAGAGCAGAGTAGAAACTTAGTATAATAGTTTTTGTTGGTACATTTAGAGTCTAGAAACCTGTTCATTTAAAGAAAGTGAAACCTTATATGTATCCCCTTCTTAGTATTCCTTCATAGCATGCCTCCTTTCATTAATGAGCCACAAAGAACAAATCCAAAATGAGGAGAAAAAATTTATGGTTTAGAATGTTCAGAAACTACATCAGACTCTAAAATTCATGGTTGTTTAAAATCTTGTCTATTTTCAGTACTTCTGTGGTGGAGATGTCACAAAGACTAGTTGAACACTTCTAATAACAGGGACCTCACTGTCTTTGATAATAATCTATTTCATGATTGAAAACTTTGATCTTTTAAAAGAATTTTGTATCTTCTAATTTACACCCAGTAGAGTTTTACATTCTGAAGTTTTAGAAATAGCATATTTCTCCTCCAATGAAGTATAAATATATGATTAAAAGTTTTTAAAATTCTGGAGGTGTCTGTGTAAGTCTGTGTTGGGGGTTGTGGGTATTCCATTAATACTATTATATAACAGCATTCCTGAGGCTGGTTAATTTATATGGAACAGAACTTCGTTTCTCACAGAGCTGGGAAGTCCAGCTATAAGGTACCAGTGTGTTCAGTGTCTGGTGAATACTAGACTCAAGTTCTAAGATGGTGCCTCACCTCATTAAAGGCATGAAGCCAGAAAGGTCTAGACTAGTTTTTCTAGTCTTTTTATATAGTTGCTAACTATATCACCATGATCTAATCATTTCTAAAGGTCCATTATTCTTTGTAATGTAAAAGAGATAGAGTTGATACTTGTCCAATATTTTAAGCAGTGCTCTTTCATCAGGAGTGTGAATGGATTGTAGTTTAACAGTTAGTAGAGTAAAGGATGCAGTTGGAAATTGAGTGTTACTTGTGAGTGGCAGGGAAGATGGGCGTGTCTGTTTGTGTTCCGAAAGGTATATTTGTAATGCATAAAGGAGTGAGAATGAAGGAAAGTAAGTGTTGACAATTGTTTTTACTTTTCTGAAATTCCAATGATGCTGACATCCTTGTCTGAGCAAATAGCACTTGTATTAAGAACAGAGAAAAGAAGAATAAAGAAAATGGGCTAAAATAAAAAAGCCTAGAAGACAGTGTAGCAGTCTACCAATATTATGAAATTTATCTTTCCTTCTCTCACTATACCTTCATGAGAATCAGTTCAGTGAAAAGAAGAATAAAGAAAATAGGCTAAAATAAAAAAGCCTAGAAGACAGTGTAGCAGTCTAGCAATATTATGAAATTTATCTTTCCTTCTCTCACTATACCTTCATGAGAATCAGTTCAGTGAAAAAGACAAAATATTGCTCAGTAGGAGCAGATAAATCTTAAGGTACACACACATATACCTACACAGCTAAAATGAAGATTTTTGAATACAGGCTAATATTTCTAGTAAGAAGAAAGCCTCTCTTTAAAATTTATATCTCTATTAAAACCAGTATATATGGAACAGGTATAAATTACATTGAAATTTTCTGGCAGTAAAAGAAGATAAAAGTAGAGGCTAACGAGAAACAATACACATGAAATTAATAATCTAAATTTAGCCATTCAGTTAGGAAATGTGACCTGCTTGTGAGAAATGGTGGTATTCATAGAAGTAATATCTTCTGTTTTTCTGTACTTCTCTGGTAGTTCCTCTGTATATGAAGATGATTGAAAATTCCAGTATCATTAAACTTTATTTTGAATTTTTTTAATAATAGTGTATTCTATTTTTGGGTCTTAAATGCCTCCCAAAGGTCCATCTATATGCTAAAGACCTGGTCATCTGACCATGGTACAATTGTGGGTGGAACACTTAAAGAGGTGGAGCATAGTGGAAGAAAGTTAGGTCAAAGAGGGCGTACCCTTGAAGGGGATATTAGAGTCCCATTCCTTCCTCCTCTCTTTGCTCTCCAGCCATCATGTGGTGAACACTGTGAGGTGAGAGACTTTGCTGGAGCAGCTACTCCCAGTTAATCATGTTTTGCCTCAGCTCAGTCCCAAAAGCAAGAGTCAACCAACCATAGACTGAAACACCAGTAACTATGAGCCAAAATAAATCTTTGGTCCTTATAAGCTGATTATCTCAGGTTTTTGTCAGTGATGGAAAACTAGCTAACAGTGTGCTTTTCAAAAAATAGAAACCTTTGTTCTTTCATTAATAAAAAAAGAAGCAAAAACATCACTTACTTTCTCTTGACTTGTGGTACGATGGCAATCTAAATATGGGATGCTGAAATATTTCTACTTTTAAGACAGTTCTTTTTGCTCAATATTATGGAGACGGGAAAGTTGGAGAGGGTTATCTACTACCTCATATAGTACTTTGTGAGAAACTGAGACAAAAAATTCCTGTGCTTTGTAAAAATAATAGTTACAGATTCCTCTTAGAAATTAAATACAAATTACATACATTGGCCTGTGTAACAAACAACATTTCCCTTTTTCTTTGGGTACTATGAAATTTATGGCAAAGTTTTGGGACCTTCTGTGGTGTTGGCAAATATTTCATAGCTCTTAGGGGGAAAAAAGTTTTGAGTTTAATACTTGCTATTTTCTGAGGTGCAAACTGTTGTACCTTGGCTGATTTCAGTCTACCCACATAACATCACAAGATGTGAAGTTGAAGATATATCTCTTTTTAGACACTTATTTACCTCTCCTGTTTCTTGCTAAGACTTCAATTAATATTTCTTTCTTACTTAGGTAAAGCCAAAGTTGTGAGCGAAAATATGTCTTTTGTCAAAATCATGTGTCTGGTGTCTTAACCAATGGAAATTCTATATTCTTTCAGGAGTGTAGATTTAAGAAGTCTCTCTAGGCCAAATGTTTGGCAAATACCATTATAATTAGGGAAGCAATATAGTCCAATTACAAACTGTGCTTCATAAAAAAATTCTCTAAAAAAGTAAAAATTCTTAAGTCCTTGTGGTAATCTGAAGCATAAACAACCATATTTTAGAGATAATTATAGTTTATTGTAATGTGATTGTATCTGTCCGCATAATATGCACTGACAGAGCCTTAGAAAAATGGAATGTTTCAGGCTATGAAGCAAGTTAGATTAATATGCATAGCTAATTGACTACTGGTTGTGCATAAGGACCAGAGTTTCGAATTCTTTGGAAGAAACTAATCATTTTTCTTTAAGTCCTGGAATTCATGGTTAAACTTCTTTGGGGAGCCTGGTGTATTTCATAGGCATTTTAAATTCTTGTCCCAAATTCTTTTCTAAAAATATCTTTAAAAAGTTAGCAGAGGAATTATTCCCCCAAAACCCAGAGCGGCTGTGGTACATATGACTTACTCAGGCTCCTAGGTGAACCACAGGCAAAAGTGGAGGCAGTCAGAATTGGATGACTCAGATAATGGTGGAAGACCTTTAAACTTTCTCTTATCTACAAAACAAAGTGTTTCAGTAGATTAATGATAAAATTTGATCTAAAAGCACAAGTAATTATCATGGTCAGGGATTTAACATAAAATTGGCCAATAATAAATTATTTTCAGCTTACCTTCATTTCCCTTTCTTGGCTTACCTAATGAAGGAAGGACTAACAAACAATCAAATTAAAGTAGTGGACAAGAGAAAGGAAATGCAGAACTCAAGTTCATGTAAATAACCATCTCCTGAATCATGAAAAGTTGTTTATAATTAGAAGTGAAAACAAATGTATTCTTTACCATGCAAACAAATTAAAAGACAAACTCTAATAAAAAAAATTTATACATACATATTTCAAAGCTATTTCCTTACTCATAGAAGCTAAATTTAAACAAATTAATCTTTAAAATTTTATCCTTTTTTAAAAAGCATTCCCTGTCTGCAAGCATCAGAGTCCTGTGATTTCGAACAATTTGGCTCTACTACAACCTTTGTAAGCTGGTAGTTCCAAACAAGATTTCACACTGTGCCTTGTTCTGAGAGCTTCCTTTTCCCACCAGCATTATTGTGCTTGCCAAGAGTGACAACCTTGAAGTTATTTCTTACATTTTCCAATGAACAAACCCAGCTTGTTAAGGAAATGGGCAGCCTGTATCATTAGCAAGGAGTACAATGGAAGACTCAGAATTCAGTCTTGACTGGTAGACCCTGAGTATTGTTTGTGGGAAATTTCTCTCATTTGAGAAAGAATTCAGTATTTTATTGAGTACATTTCTGGAGGTTCTTAGGAGAGTGTGCCACCTTCTGCACCATGTGAGAGCTGAAGCTGATACGGTCTTCACATCCCAATCCACATAACGTTTACACATTCCTGCTAATTGCACTTGCCACATATTAGTGGTCTTTATTTGAAGCAGCTGGCTGGCAATAAAATAAATTCTGGACAGCAACTGATACTGATTTGTTTTCTGATTATGCAGTTAATACATGTATACTGAAGAAAATTTAAAAATTCCAAAGACTCAAGTAGAAAATCAAGTCATTGCCTTATTAGCCAAAAAAACAGTACATGTGTGAGAGTGAGGTGTATCACTTATGTCTTTGTAGAGGAGGTTCTACCTCCTCTGTTTATACTTTGATGGCTTTAAGATGAAGTTGGAAAATGAGGAAATGAGGTAAAAAAAAATTTGTGACTGGTTTTACCCAAGATATCATTCTTTGACCCACGGAATTATTATTTTTTTTTGAAGAAAGACTAATTCATTATCCCCTGAGGAAGTCACATTCTTTTATTCATCAGACTTGATCCAACTCCTTGTTAATGGTAGTATTAAGATTACAATGCTCACAGATACTTAGTTCCTTCCTAAGCATGAATGGCCATCTGTTGGTCTAGGGCTTGGGCCAACAGCTTTAAGTTTCTTAGTGAATGAAATAAAGGAGTATCTCAGTTCATCCCACTTAGGACATGTGTGAACTTAAAATCAGCAAACATTCACAAATATAGCCACATTCAGGAATATATAAACATTCATCCTCATCAGAATGCATATCCCCTGTTTTTACCTTCCTAATATTATATTTTGAGGGAGGGGAATTTGCTTTCCTTGAGTGAAAACAACCTATAATAATAGATAAAAACATGTGAGAAGGCAAGGGAAGCTCAACCCCACAATAAAAAAATTAAAAAAAAAAACACAAACCCCACTTTCATCACAAATACCTAACAGAGGGATTAGAAACATGAAAGCAGATGATGGACTAGGGACATAGTGGTATAGAGTCCTTGACTACCATGATCCCCAGCACTACCTAAATAAATAAATTAATTAACAAATAAATAAATGTCAATATGACATGAACTTTTTTTTCCTTTTTCTTTTTAATTGCAAACAAATGGGATACATGTTGTTTTTCTGTTTGTACTTGGAGTAAAGGCATACCATTTGTGTAATCATAAATTTATATAGGGTAATGATGTTTGATTCATTCTATTTTCCCTTCCCCCCACCCCTCCCACCCCTCTTTACCCTCTATACAGTCCTTCCTTCCTGCATACTTACCCCCCTCCCTAACCCTAACTCTAACCCTAACACTAACCTCGCCCACCCCCCATTATGTGTCATCATCCACTTATCAGCGAGATTTTTCGTCCTTTGGTTTTTTGAGATTGTCTTATCTCACTTAGCATGATATTCTCCAATTTCATCCATTTGCCTTCAAATGTCATAATTTTATCATTCTTTATGGCTGAGTAATATTCCATTGTATATATATATATACCACAGTTTCTTTATCCATTCATCATCATTTGAAGGGCATCTAGGTTGGTTCCTCAATCTGGCTATTGTGAATTGAGCAGCTATGAACATTGATGTGGCAGTATCTCTGTGGTATGCTGATTTTGAGTCCTTTGGGTATAGGCCAAGGAGTGGGATAGCTGGGTCAAATGGTGGTTCCATTCCAGGTTTTCTAAGGAATCTCCACCCTGCATTCCAGAGTGGCTGCACTAATTTGCAGCCCCACCAGCAATGTATGAATGTACCTTTCTCCCAACATCCTCACCAACACCTATTGTTGCTTGTATTTTTGATAATTGCCATTCTAATTGGGGTGAGATGGAATCTTAGGGTGGTTTTGATTTGCACTTCTCTTATTACTAGAGATATTGAACATTTTTTCATATGTTTGTTTATTGCTTGTAGATCTTCTTCTGTGAAGTGTCTGTTCATTTCCTTAGCCCATTCGTCGATTGGGTTATTTGTATTCTTGGTGTAGAGTTTTTTGAGTTCTTTATAAATTCTGGAGATTAGTGCTCTATCTGAAGTATGATTGGCAAAGGTTTTCTCCCACTCTGTAGGCTCTTTCTTTGCATTGCTGATAGTTTCCTTTGCTGAGAGAAAGCTTTTTAGTTTGAATCTATCCCAGTTATTGATTCTTGCTTTTATTTCTTGTGCTATGGGAGTCCTGTTGAGGAAGTCTGGTCCTAAGCCAACATGTTGAAGAACTGGACCTACTTTTTCTTCTATAATATACACTTACATTCTCAAATAAGGATCCCTAAGCACATTTATGGTTCAAATAATCCCCAGGAGCTTTCCCTCTGATGTTTCTTACCATAATAAGCAAAAAATTCATAGTGATAAGATCTCTGAGATAATAAAACAAGCTGAGCACAGGACTACACATTCCCTTTTCACCTCCTCTCTCTGCCACTTTTTAAAATCTTTACTCTTTCATTAGAAAATGATCTATAGGTGAAAGAAGTTAAATGTAAAATGTATTGAATAGTTCATTTATTTCCATAATACTTATTGAGCAATTATCATGTGACAATCAGTGATCTAAATATTGGGGGTTATAGGAGGGCACAACCAAAACAATGACAAAAACATCCCTTGCATTCATGGAGTTTCTATATTCAAAGAACTTTTCGTTATCTTGCCTCAAGTTCAAAGTATTTTTTTCTGTCTATCAAGAATTTGAAGCCAATTGCTCTTATAGTAACTTTATTTGCCTTTGGAAGACATACCTATAAGCCAGAGGGGAAGGTTGAGTTGGGACAGAATGAGAATCTGACCTGTGAGGCAGATATGCCCAAGGTCCAGCTCCTCTTAAAACCACTGGGTGACCAATACAAATTAAGAGATGGGACCCTGGCCTTGGTATTCCAACATCTTACAATCGTTGGTCATAATCTTGGACAAGGCAATTCCAGGCAGGTAAGAGCAGTGTCCTCAAGAGTAAAGCAGTTGGTGGTCGCAAGGTCTGGAGATGAACACCTTCAACCAGAGAGGACCTGGTTGAAGTACCACAGCATATGCTGCCTCAGTCTCAAAAGTAGGAGAAATATACTTCAAATACATATCCTGTATGTTAGTAATCCAAAGAAGCATCTATATCTGTATACATTTTTATTTACTGTCTGCTGCATAAATTAGAAGAAGTAACCCATTCCTTAGGATTTGAAGGCTATGTATCAAATATTTTGCATGTTCTCTAACAAATTTTAATTTTCAAGGAATAATATTTCATCTGGAAATGGAATAATTCTAACTCAGTTGAAATTTCCATTCTATTTCCTAGACCAGCACTATGCTTAGGTTACATTCTGTGAGAAGTAGGATAAGAGAATATCTTATTTTCTTTAAAATATAATACATATACCAAATATCGAGACATATCCTTGAATTAACACTGTTAGTTTTAATCAGTAAAAGAGGGAAAGAAGGATGGCAATACAAAACAGGTTTTAACATAGAGCCTACTTGAAATACTTTTATATTTTGATAATAAAACATACTGATTTTGTAAATTCAGTTTCTTTTCTGTGTTTATAGAAAAGTGGCTTGATGAATGTGGAACATAAAAATTCATTGTTATCCAACATCATTCCAATATTTTAGGTATTTTCCATATTTTCTCAGTTAATATAAAACTCATGTTTGTTTCTTTTCTAAAGAAGTTTTTTTTTTTCATTTTCTATTTTCCTTGTTCTTTTTAGATATACATTGCAGTAGAGTATATTTTGACATATAGTGTATACATGGAGTGTAACATTCTAATTAGGATTCCATTCTTCTTGTGCATGATGTGAAGTTTCACTGGTGGTGTATTCATATATGATGAAAAAGAGTAAAGTGTTATTTTAGAAAGGCTAGGCATTATTTAAAAGAAATATTCAAGGTGTGTTCTTCATGATTTACTGAGAAGTATTTTTTTTTTTAATACAATTAGGAAAGAGTTTTTGTTTTTGGGTTTTTTTATTTGTTTGTTTGGTTGGTTTTTTGTTTTGTTTGGTGCTGTCGAATGAACCCAAGACCTCAAATATTCTTCACATGCACTCTGCTTCTGAGCTACAGCACAAACCTCATAGGAATTGGTTTTAACTGATTTTTGGTTCTTAATCCTAATTTATTATTTTTCTTTCTGTTATTAAGTGTTTCTGATTTCAGCTTTTCCTATCATTTCCCCTCAATGGATTTCCCTCAGTGTGTTCCTTTAGGAACAGCAGCCCATTCACTTCTTTACCAGTGCAGAGGATTTACCTGACAGGTGTCCAACTCAATATGAGCCCAGTCATAGGGAGGCTGTTTGAGCCTCTTGAGAGCCTTGCCATCTGCTGAATATATGTAGGTGAGAGGAATTTCAAAGTATAAACACAAGTGAAAACATACTGGGTTATTTTGTGTGGACTCCTGAAATTCATTTAATCATTGGCTAGTTTTGTGCCATTAGAAAAATTTATTAGGAATGAAGTCTACCAAGCATTTGATTTTTTAAAAATTTGTTCTATATAGTTATTCATGATAGTAGAATGCATTTTGATTCATCATACATAAATGGAGTATAACTTCTCATTCTTTTGAATGTACATGATGTAGGATCGTAGTGGTCATGTAATCATATATGTATGTAGGTTATTAATGTCTGATTCATTCTACTATCCTTCCTGTGCCCATACCACTTCCTTCCTTTTACTCCCCACTGCCTATTCTATAGTAACCTCTATTCTTCCCTGGCCCCCATCCCATTATTGTGAATTAGAATCTGCATGTCAGAGAAAATATTTGGCCTTTGATTTTGGGATTGTTTTATTTTGTTTAGCATGATAGTCTCCAGCTCCATTCATTTACTGGAAAATGCCATAATTTTATTCTTCTTTAAGGCTCAGTAATAGTGCATTATGTATATATACCACATTTTATTTATCCATTCATCTGTTGAAGGGTATCTAGATTGGTTTCATAATTCAACTATTGTGAGTTGAGCTGCTATAAACATTGATGTGGCTGTGTCACTGTAGTATGCTGTTTTTAAGTTCTTTGGCTATAAACTGGGGATGGGATTGCTGGGTCAAATGGTGGTTCCATTCCAAGTTTTCTGAGAAATCTCCATCCTGCTTTCCATAGTGATCTCAACAGTTTGCATTCCCACCAGCAGTGTATGTGTGTATCTTTTGCCCCATAGCCTCATCATTGTTGTTGATTGAATTCTTGATAATTGCCATTCTGACTGGAGTAAGATGAAATCATGGTGTACTTTTGATTTGCATTTCTCTAATTGCTAGAGATGTTGAACATTTTTTCATAAATTTGTTGATCAAATGTATTTCTTCTTCTGTGAAGTATCTATTCAGTTCCTAGCCCATTTATTGAGTGGGTTATTTGGTTTTTTGGTGTGTAGTTTCATAAGTTCTTTAGATAACCTGGAGATTAATGCTGTGTCTGAGGTGCATTTTTCCCTTGCTATAGGCAATCATGTTAACAATCATGTTATTGATTGTTTTCTTTGCTGTGAAGAAGCTTTTTAGTTTGATTCCATCCCATTTATTGATTCTTGATTTAACTTCTTGTGCTTTAGGGGTCTTGTTAAGGAAGTCTGTTCCTAAGTCAACATGAAGAAGATTTGGGCCTACTTTTTCTTATATTAGGCACAGGATCTCTGTACTAGTACCTAAGTCTTTGATCCACCTTGTGTTGAGTTTTGTGCAGGGTGGGAGATAGGGGTTTAATTTTTAAATTTGCTTTTCTATTTTCTTCAAAAAGTAGTGATACCCATTTTCCTAATTAAAAAAGGAAAAAGCCCACCATTTTCTTTTTTATTTTATTTTATTTTATTTTATTTTATTTTATTTTATTTATTTATTTTTTGCGGTGCTGGGAATTAAACCCAGGGCCTTCTGCTTACGAGGCAAGCACACTACCAACTGAGCTATATCCCCAGCCCACCTTTTTATTTTTTCCTAAACTTTTTGTGCTCCCTATTGTCATTTCCTCCTGTACTCTTTAACAGTTAGGGGAAATAATAAACTGGATCTATAGGTCCCATTTCCTTGCATATGTAGAAATTTTAAAGATCTTTTCCAGGTGTCCTAATTTTTTTCTCACTCTTCTTTGAGATTCACATTGTTGCTATGCCATTAGTTGAAGCAAAACTAAATGTGCTTATGAACATGGGAGTCCTGGAGTTCTGCTCTTGCCAAATCTCATGAAATGAGATATATATTGGATATTTTGGGTAAGTTTTATCCCACATGATGCATTATTCACTAATATGCATTTATATATGATTTTTAAATTTTTTTGGTGCATTATAGTCTTACATAGTACTGTGGCTCATTTTGACATATTCATAAAAGTGTATTAACGTTGTTTTCTCCATTTCAACCCCAGTACCACCTCCTATTAGCTCCTCTTCCCTTCCCATTATTCCCTTTCCCTACTCAGTTATTCTTTCTTCTATTTATTTGTTTTAATTTATTCATTAGAGTTATACATAACATCAGAATGCAATTTGGTATATTCACACATGAACAGAGTATAATTTGGCCAACTTCATTTCCCAGTTCTTTCCTTTTCTCTCTCCTGTTCCCTCCCTGTTGGTCCCCTGCTTCTACTCTACTAATTTCCTTTCTATTTTCATGAGATTCCTTTTGAGAAATTCCCTTTCTCTCTCTAACCTCCAATTATGAAAGAAAACATTTGACCTTGGCCTTTGTGAGTCTGATTTATTCCATAGTAGGTTGTTCTTCAGTTCAATTCATGTATCAGGAATTGACATAATTTCATTGTTCTTTATGGTTGAGCAGAACTAAATCGTGCATATATACCACATTTTCTCTATCCATTCATCTCTTTCTGGTTACCGAGGTAGGTCCCATAACTTGGCTTTTGTGGATTGAGCTGCTATGAGGATTGGTATGCATATGACTATGGCATACTGATTTTAGTTCTTTTGGATGAATACCAATGAATGGGAGAGTTGGGGCATATGGTAGTTACATTCCTAGTGTTTTGAGGAAACTCCATACTGTTTTCTGAAGTGGTATACCAAATGCAGTCTACCAACAATGTATAGGTGTAAACTTTCCCCACATCCTCACCAACATCTTTTTTTTCATGATTGCCATTTTAATAGGAGTGAGATGAAATATCAATGTAGCTTTGACTTCGTCTGATTGCTAAGGATGAACATTTTTTTCATATATTTTCTGACCGTTTATATTTCTTCTGTTGAGAAATGTCACTTCAGACCTTTTGCCTATTTATTGAGTGCGTTATGAGGGTGTTTTTGGTGTTAAGTGTTTTGAGTTCTTTACATATCTGGTTATTGCTCCCTCGTCAGAAGAATAGCTTGTGAAGATGTTCTTCCATACTGTAGGTTCTGTGCTCTTGTTTACTTTACTATAACACCTAGCGGTTCTTGGTTTTATTTCTTGGCTTTTAGGAGGAAGTCAGCACTATCTCAACTAGTGGTTCTTGGTTTTATTTCTTGAGCTTTACAAAGAAAGTCAGTGCCTACAACAATGTATTGGAATGTTGCCCCTATAATTTTTTCTAGCATTTTCACTGCTTCTGGTCTAATTCCAAGCTCTTTAATCTACTTTGAATTGATTTTAGTGCAGGGTAAGAAGCAGAAATCTGTAGTCCATGTAGTTATCCATTTTTCCCATCATCATTTGATAGAAAGGCTATTTCCTTTTTTCTTTTCTTTTCTTTTTGGTACCAATTATTGAACTAGGGGTACTAAACCATTGGTACATCCTCAACCCTTTTTCATATTTTATTTACAGACATGGTCTCACTGAGTTGTTTAGTGCTTTGCTAAGGTGCCGAAGCTGGCACTCATGATTCTCCTGCCTAAGCCTCCTGAGCTGCTGGGATTACAGTCATGCCCCCTCATTCCCAGCTGAAAGGCTGTCTTTCCCAATGAATACTTTTGGCACCTCTCAAGGATCAGATGGTTGTATTTATGTGATTTTTCTCTGGGACTCTTGTCTATTCCATTGTTCATCACTTCTGTTTTTATGCCAGTATGTTGCTCTTTTGGTTATAGCTGTGTAGTATAATTTTAGATCAGGTATTACGATGCCTCCAGCCTTTCTCTTGTTGTTTAGTATTACTTTGGCTATCCTGGGTTTTTTATTTTTCCATATAAATTTTAGGACTTTTTCCTAATTCTGTGAAAAATGTCATTGGTATTTTCATGGGAATTGCAGTGAATCTATAGATTTGTTTTCGTAATATGACCATTTAGATGATATTAAACCTACCTATCTATGAACATGGTAGGTCTTTCCATTTTAAAACTAAGGTCTTCTTTTCTGCAATGTGTGGTAATTTTCATTGTAGAAGTCTTTCATCTCCTTAATTAGATTGATTCTTCAGTATTTCATTCTTTTTGAGGTTATTGTGAATGAAGTAGTTTTCTTTTCTTTGTTTTTTCTTTTCTTTTTTTTTTTGGTACTGGAAATTGAACACAAGGACACTTAACCACTGAGCCACATCCCCAGCCCTTTTTTTTAGGCCCTCACTAAGTAGCTGATTCTGGCTTTGAATTTGAAATCCTCCTGCCTCAGGCTCCTGAGCTGCTGGGACTACAGGCATGTGCCACCTTGCCTGGCTGGAGTAGTTTTCTTGATTATTTTTCTCAGAAGATTCATTGTTGGAGCGTAAGACAGTTAATTATTTTTGTGTGTTTATCTTGTATCCTGATACTTTGATGAATTTGTTTATCAGATAGAAATCTGTTACTACTTTTTTTTTTTGGGGGGGGACAGGTGTTCTAGATGTAGAATCTTATCAGCAAACAGAGATTACTTGACTTCTTTTTTCCCTATTTCTTTTCCTTTAATTTTCTTCTCTTCCCTGATTTCTCTGGTAGAGTTTCAAACACTGTATTGAATATAAATAAAGACCTTTTTTGGTTCTGAGTTTATAGGAAATGATTTCAGTTTTCTCTTCATTCAGTAAGATCTTGGCTTTTGGTCTGTCATATATAGCTTTTATGATATTAAAGTAAGTTTCTTTTATCCTTACCTTCTCCAGCATTTTTAGCATGAATGGGTGGTGAATTTTATCCATATCTTTTTAGGCCTGTATTAAGATGATCATGTGATTTTTGTCCTTGATTTTATTTATGTGATAAATTACATTTGTTGATTTACTTATATTCTACCAACCTTGCATTCCTATGATGATTACAACTTGATCATGATGTACAATCTTCTTAATGTTTTTAAATGTGGTTTACTAATTTTTTATTAAGAAATTTTGTATCTATATTCATAAGTAATATGGGTCTGTTTCCTTTTCTTGACATACCTTTATTTTGTTTTGCTAGCTACACAGAATGAGTTTGGAAGTTTTCCCTCATTTTCTATTTCATGAATAATTTAAGAAAGATTGGTGTTAGTTCTTCTTTAAAGACCTACTAGAGCTCAGCTCAATATCCATTTAGTCCTGGACTTTTCTTTGTTGGAAGGCATTTTTTTTTTTTTTCTGCTTTAATATCATGGCTTGCTACTCACCTGTTTAGGTTTTCTGCATCCTCTTGGTTCAATTTTTATTGGCTATATGTGCCTAGAAATTTGTCAATAACTTTCCAACTTCTGGAATATAAGTATTCAAAAGAGTTCATAATGATCCTCTGACCTTCACACATGTCTACAGTGATATCTCCTTATACATCTCTAATTTTTCTTAATTTGGGTCTTATCTCACTCTTTTAGTTAATATAGCTATGAATTTGTTGATATTGTTTATCTTTTAAAAGCGTGGCACTGATCCTTTACATTGGTTTTTTTATTCTCTATTCCATTAATTTCAATTATGATCTTAATTATTTTCTTTCTTCCGGTTTTGGAATTAATTTGTTCCTGCTCTTCTAAGACCTTGAGATATAACATTAGGTTGTTTATTTGAGTTTTTTTTTTTTTTTTTAATGTGGACACTTGATGCTATCAACTTTCCTCTTATGTCCTCCTTCATTTGATGCTATCAACTTTCCTTTTACTTCTTTCTTCTTAGTGGTCCACAGATTTTGGAATGTGGTACCACTGTTCTAATTTGATTCTAGGACTTTTTAAAAAATTTTTTTAAATTTTCCCTCTTATTTCTTCTGTGGTCCATTTTTCATGCAAAAGAGCATTGTTTAGTGTCCATGTGTTTATGTGGTTTTTATAAGTTTTCTTCCTGTTGATTCCTAATTTCAGTCCATTATGAACTGATGAGATATGTGGGATAATATCTTTTTTTTTTTTTTTTTTTTTGCATTTGCTAAGACTTGCTCTGCATTCTAAAACATTGCCTATTTTGGAAAATGTTCTGTGGATTGCTAGAAGACAGTGTATTTAGCTGTTGAGTGAAATATTCTAAAGATGTCTGTTAGGTCAGTTTGATTTATGGTATTATTTAAGTTAGAACTGTCTTTATTGATGACCTGTCTTTATTGGATGATCTATCTCTTGTTGAGATGGGTGTATTGAAATCATGAAACATTGTCTCATGATCAAAGTCAAGAAGTGTTTTTTTTTTTATGTAATTAGGTTTACTGACATTGGTTGCATAAATGTTTACCATCATGATATCTTCTTGTTGGCTTGTTCCTATTAACAGTGTGTAGTGGCATTCCTTGTCTCTTTGGATTAACTTTTGGTTGAAATCTGCTTTGTCAGATTGTTTTTGAACTCTATTTATGTGGAATATCATTTCCATTCTTTTATTCAATCTATTAATAGTTGCATGAGTCTCTTAAAAAGTAAATATAACTGGATCTTATTTTTTAATCAATTCTGCCATTCTGTTTCTTTTAAGTGGAGAGTTGAGACTGTTTACATTCAGAATTATGGGAAGAAAGAGCCCAGACAGCTCAGTCAGTAGAGCATCAGAATTATGGGAAGGAGATGTTTTTTATTTCCATTTTGGTTTGTTTTATTGATTAATTTATTTGTTTAATTGCTTAATTATTTAATTTCTATTTGTTTAATTGCTTTTCTGAAGCTTCACTAATTTAAGATCTCTGGGGCATGTTTTTGAGTTCTTCATGTAATATTTCTTTTAAGTGTTTTCTGTAATGTAGGCTTAGTGTTCAAAAAGACTTTTAGTTTATTCTTATCATGAGAAGTTTTTGTTTCTCCTTCAATTATGAACAATGAATTTTCTGGCTAAAATTCCTTTCAGAGGTGTGATTATCTCATTACAAGACCTCCTGGGTTTTAGAATCTGAGTTGAGAAGTCTATTAGTGATACATTCAGATGAATTTTTAAATTTAATTTCTTGTGTCTTTTATATCTAGGAGTTCTTATTGGTTTCTTTTCAGAATTTTTATTTCTTTTTTTTTTTTTTTTTTTCAAGCATAAGCTGGGAGATACCTTGTCTGGAATTAGAGAACTTTGGCAAATTCTAAGTCTTCTTTTTTTTTTTTTTTTTATTTATTTATTTTTTTTACGTTTACATAGGGTAATGATGTTTATTATATTTTTCCCCTCCCCCCCACCCCTCCCACCCCTCCCACCCCTCCCACCCCTCCCACCCCTCTTTTCCCTCTACACAGTCCTTCTTTCCTTCATTCTTACTGCTCTCCTTAGCCTAACTCTAAACCTAACCCTAAACCTAATGCTAGCCCGTCCCACCCCCCATTATATGTCCTCATCCGCTTATCAGCGAGATCATTTGTCCTTTAGTTTTTTGAGATTGGCTTATCTCACTTAGCATGATATTCTCCAATTTCGACCATTTGCCTACAAATGCCATAATTTTATCATTCTTCATTGCGGAGTAATATTCCATTGTATAAATATGCCACAGTTTCTTTATCCATTCATCAACTGAAGGGCATCTAGGTTGGTTCCACAATCTGGCTATGGTGAATTGAGCAGCAATGAACATTGATGTGGCTGTATCTCTGTAGTATGCTGATTTTAAGTCCTTTGGGTATAGGCCAAGGAGTGGGATAGCTGGGTCAAATGGTGTTTCCATTCCAAGCTTTCTGAGGAATCTCCACACTGCTTTCCAGAGTGGTTGCACTAATTTGCAACCCCACCAGCAATGTATGAGTGTTCCTTTTTCACCACATCCTCGCCAACACCTATTGTTGCTTGTATTCTTGATAATCGCCATTCTAATTGGGGTGAGATGAAATCTTAGGGTGGTTTTGATTTGCATTTCCCTTATTACTAGGGATGTTGAACATTTTTTCATATATCTGGTGATTACTTGTACATCTTCTTCTGTGAAGTGTCTGTTCATTTCCTTAGCCCATTTGTTGATTGGATTATTTGTATTCTTCGTGTAGAGTTTTTTGAGTTCTTTATAGATTCTGGAAATTAGCGCTCTATCTGAGGTATGGTTGGCAAAGATATTCTCCCACTCTGTAGGCTCTCTCTTCACATTTCTGATAGTTTCCTTTGCTGAGAGAAAGCTTTTTAGTTTGAATCTATCCCAGTTGTTTATTCTTGCTTTTATTTCTTGTGCTATGGGAGTCCTGTTAAGGAAATCTGATCCTGAGCCAACAAGTTGAAGATTTGGACCTACTTTTTCTTCTATAAGATGCAGGGTCTCTGGTCTGATTCCGAGGTCCTTGATCCATTTTGAGTTGAGTTTTGTGTAGGGTGAGAGATAGGGGTTTAGTTTCATTCTATTGCATATAGTTTTCCAGTTTTCCCAGCACCATTTGTTGAAGAGGCTATCTTTTCTCCATTGCATATTGTTGGAACCTTTGTCTAGTATGAGAAAATTGTATTTATTTGGGTTTGTGTCCATGTCCTCTATTCTGTACCATTGATCTACCTGTCTATTTTGGTACCAATACCATGCCGTTTTTGTTACTATTGCTTTGTAGTAGAGTTGAAGATCTGGTATTGCAATACCCCCTGCTTCGCTCTTGCTACTGAGGATTGCTTTAGCTATTCTAGGTTTTTTATTCTTCCAGATGAATTTCATAATTGCTTGCTCTATTTCTGCAAGGTACATCATTGGGATTTTAATTGGAATTGCATTGAATCTGTATAGAACTTTAGGTAGTATAGCCATTTTGACGATATTAATTCTGCCTATCCAGGAACATGGGAGATCTTTCCATCTTCTAAGGTTTTCTTGAATTTCTTTCTTTAGTGTTCTGTAGTTCTCATTGTAGAGGTCTTTCACCTCTTTTGTGAGATTGATTCCCAAGTATTTTATTTTATTTTATTTTTTTTTTTTTTGATGCTATTGTGAATGGAGTAGTTTTCCTAATTTCTCTTTCTGAAGATTCATCACTTATGTATAAAAATGCATTGGATTTATGAGCATTGATCTTGTAACCTGCTACTTTACTGAATTCACTTATGAGTTCTAAAAGTTTTCTGGTGGAATTTCCAGGTTCCTCTAAATATATAATCATGTCATCAGCGAACAGGGATAGTTTGAGTTCTTCTTTTCCTATTCGTATCCCTTTAATTTCTTTGGTTTGTCTGATTGCTCTGGCTAGAGTCTCAAGGACGATGTTGAATAGAAGCGGTGAAAGAGGGCATCCCTGCCTTGTTCCAGTTTTTAGGGGGAACGCTTTCAGTTTTTCACCATTTAGAATGATATTAGCCATGGGCTTAGCGTAGATGGCCTTTATAATGTTTAGGAATGTTCCCATTACCCCAATTTTTTCTAGTGTTTTGAGCATGAAGGGATGCTGTATTTTATCAAATGCTTTTTCTGCATCTATTGAAATAATCATGTGATTCTTAACTTTAAGTCTGTTGATATGGTGAATGACATTTATTGATTTCCGAATGTTGAACCAACCTTGCATCCCTGGGATAAAACCCACTTGATCGTGGTGCACTATCTTTTTAATATATATTTGTATGCGATTTGCTAAAATTTTGTTGAGAATTTTTGCATCGATGTTCATTAAGGATATTGGTCTGAAATTTTCTTTCCTTGATGTGTCTCTGTCTGGTTTAGGTATCAGGGTGATATTGGCTTCATAGAACGAGTTTGGTAGGGTTCCCTCCTCTTCTATTTCATGGAATAGTTTGAGGAGTATTGGAATGAGCTCTTCTTTAAAGGTTTTATAGAACTCGGCTGAGAACCCATCTGGTCCTGGACTTTTCTTTGTTGGTAGGCTTTTGATGACCTCTTCTATTTCATTGCTTGAAATTGGTTTATTTAAGTTGTGTATGTCATCCTCGTTCAGTTTAGGTAGTTCATATGTCTCTAGAAATTTGTTGATGTCTTCAAGGTTTTCTGTTTTGTTGGAGTATAGATTTTCGAAATAGCTTCTAATTATGTTTGTATTTCACTCGTGTCTGTTGTGATGTTTCCTTGTTCATTCCGAATTTTAGTAATTTGAGTTTTCTCCCTCTTTCTCTTTGTTAGTGTGGCTAAGGGTTTATCAATTTTATTTATTTTTTCAAAGAACCAACTATTTATTTTATTAATTTTTCCGATTGTTTCTTTTGTTTCGATTTCGTTGATTTCGGCTCTGATTTTAACTATTTCCTGTCTTCTACTACTTTTGGTATTGGTCTGCTCTTCTTTTTCTAGTGCTTTGAGCTGTAGTGTTAACTCGTTTATTTGTTGATTTCTACTTCTTTTTTTGAATGCACCCCATGAAATAAATGTTCCTCTAAGTACTGCTTTCATAGTGTCCCAGAGATTTTGATATGATGTGTCTTTGTTCTCGTTTACTTCTAAGAATTTTTTTATTTCCCTCCTGATGTCTTCTATTATCCATTCATCATATAATAGTGTATTATTTAGTCTCCAGGTATTGGAGAAGTTTCTGTTTTTTATTCTGTCATTTATTTCTAATTTCAATCCATTATGATCTGATAGAGTACAAGGTAGTATCTCTATCTTCTTGTATTTACTAACAGTAGCTTTGTGGCATAAAATATGGTCTATTTAGAGAAGGATCCATGTGCTGCTGAGAAGAAAGTGTATTCATTCTTTGTTGGATGGTATATTCTATATATGTCCGTTAAGTCTAAATTGCTGATTGTGTTGTTGAGATCTATAGTTTCTTTATTCAATTTTTGTTTGGACGATCTATCCAGTGGTGAGAGAGGTGTGTTAAAATCGCCTAGTATTATTGTGTTGTGGTCTATTTGATTTCTGGAATTGAGAAGGATTTGTTTGACGTACGTGGATGAGCCAATGTTCGGGGCATAGATATTTATGATTGTTATGTCTTGCTGATTTATGCTTCCCTTAAGCAGCATGTAATGTCCTTCTTTATCCCTTCTGACTAGTTTTGGTTTGAAGTCCACATTATCTGAGATGAGGATGGATACTCCAGCTTTTTTGCTGTGTCCGTGTGCATGGTATGTTTTTTCCCCATCCTTTCACCTTTAGTCTATGGGTGTCTCTTTCTATGAGATGTGTCTCTTGCAGGCAGCATATTGTTGGATTTTTCTTTTTAATCCAATCTGCCAGTCTGTGTCTTTTGATTGATGAGAATTTTTATTTCTTAAGTCACATGGTCTTTCACTTCCTGTAATTGCTCTTATTTCATTCCTTAATTTATTCTTAGATCATTTTTAGCTCATTAATCATTTTAATAATCATATTTTTGTAATATTTCAATGGAATTTAATCCTTTTCCATTTCTGTGTATTTCTTTGTTGGAGAATTATAACTTTTGGGGGGAGGGTGCTTGTTTGCCCATTTCCTTTTGTATTCAGAGATATCAGATTTGTGGATCTGTTGAGATGGATTTGTCTTTCTCTTGTGAGAATATCCTTTGGTCTGTAGTTGTTTTTTTTTTTTTTTTTATAATTAGTCTTGTGTTGTTGATGTCTGAGTTTCAGCATGTTGGCTCAATGTAAACCAAATATTAATTTCAACTGCCAATGCCCCTCAGTTTATTGCTGCATGTTTTAGTCAGCTTTTTTTACTGCTATGATTAAAAGATCCAACCAGAACAATCTTAGAGGAGGAAAAGTCTATTTGAGGGCTCACAGTTTCAGAGGTCTCAATTCATAGATTGCTCCATCACTCCAGGCTCAAGTGGGGCAGAACAACATGGCAGAAGAGTGTGGCAGAGGGAAGCAGCTCACTTGATCAGAAAGCAGAGAGAGAGACTCCACTTGCCAAATACAAATATATATCCCAATGTCACACCCCCAATGCCCACCGCCTCTAGCCATACCCCACCTGCCTCCACTTACCACTCAGTTAATACCATCAGGGGATTAATTCACTGATTGGGTTAAGGTTCTCACAACCCAGTCATTTCCTCTCTGAACCCTCTTGCATTATCTCACACTTGAGCTTTTGGGGGATACCTCACATCTGAACCATAACACTACAGAACTGTTGATTCAATTCATTCTTATAAATCTGTAACTTT
Organism: Sciurus carolinensis; assembly: GCF_902686445.1. Taxonomy (NCBI): domain Eukaryota; kingdom Metazoa; phylum Chordata; class Mammalia; order Rodentia; family Sciuridae; genus Sciurus; species Sciurus carolinensis. The sequence continues at coordinate 30,601,990 of NC_062224.1, forward strand.
GTGGATTTTTGGAACCTTCTTTTTGGAAACTTTCTCTGATTTTGCTGTAGGATTAGATGTTCAAGAGTGGGACTTGATTTCATTCCCACTTGTGACCTAGTCACTGAATTTTTTGTCTTCCCTACTCTAGGTGGTAGTGTATTATTGATGTATGAGTGGAGTTAGCTTGTGTGTGGTGGAAAGTCCATTGTAATTTTGGTGCATTGTGGGTGTAGTGCAGCCTTGGAGTCTGTACCCTGTGATCTTGTAGTGTATCATTTTCAAGCCCCTCCCAGAAAAGGGGGAAACAAGTACAGCAACGACTGAAGTGATCAATATACAACATTTGAAATATGCGCACTGCCTACTATGACATGCATACCGTTGATTACTGCAAAAGGAGAACTCATGGGGTCAAAATTTAACAATAGCAGTGATGATAAATAGCTGTGAACTAGATGAAACATTAAACAGTGCAGGTCAATTATGCCTTCTCCAGTACTAATAACTGCAACAACAGGAATGGTGGGCATAGTAATTATGTAAACTATGTATTAAAACCAATAAAATTACAGTTCATTTAAAGGACAGGAAATGAAATAAGATGGTAAATAATATTTAAAATGTGAATAGAGGTAAAGTGAAGAATTAGAAATGGCTATAAATAAGGTGAAGGAAAATAATGACTAAATAAAATAAAGTGAGAGAGAAAGAAAGGAGGAGACAATGATGATTCGGCTATTGAAAGAGGAAGAGAAATGAGGAGTAATAAGTAATAAGAAAAACAAAAACAAGAGCCAAAACAAACAAAAAGTTAAACTGAAACACATAAACAAAAATGCTTACCCTCTAAAGTCAAAATAAGGCCAAAAAAACAAAACGAACAAAAAACCCCAACCAAACAGATGAGGAAAGAAAGAGAAAAATTAAAAAAAGGTAGAAAAAAGAAAAATGATAAAAAAAAGAAAAACAATGTATGTGTGCGTGCTTGCGTGTATCTATGAATCAGTCAACATAGCTAGGACACCCACACATTTAAACTCATACTCAATGGAAAAAGGAAAAAAGAAGAAGAAAATCTTAGTGAAAATGAAGAGATTGTGCTGAGGTGATCAAACTATTGACAAACATTGATGTCATGCTGTCAGTTTCTTCTTGGACCATGTAACCCTAAGAAAGAACAAGGGCTGGGCATTGTTCGAGTTGCTCACAAAACCGTCAGCTGGAGGTGGCTTGCAACTAAAACTGGTTATATTGGTTCTCAGCTTTCCTTCATGTCAGTTTAAGTTAAATCAGAATGGGAAGTGCTGACAATCAGAGTTTTGTCCAGTAAAACTAGATAGATGCCCTTCCAAGACAGGTTTAATGCAGAGTTCTAAATGTGAAGTTCATGGTTTTCATTTCTGACTAACCTTCTAATCTTTGTCAGGAAGTAACTGTTCTAGAGAGAATAGCTTTACCGACCTCCTTGCCAGGCAGAAACAGATCTTCTGAGTGTCTGGTTGGTGGAGAGGGGAGTACAGTCCTAAGTGTTCCATTCTTGGAACAACTTTTATTCTCATACTGTCTGTAGCCTACAAATATGGTCATCCCATGATCAGACCTCAAGCACAAGCTTGCCTGCCTATCCAGCTTTTGGGGTATTTCCCACTAATTTTGCAAGCCACCAAACCCAAAGGGAAAGTGAGTAGCACTTTCCACTCCGTGTATCTGAACTGAGTCTCCTGGTCACAATTCCTTTGTGTCTGCCTCAGTTATGTCTAGCCAAAAGAACTTTAGATCTCATGGAAGGGGCATGGAAGGATAATTGGAAAATGCCCGATATAAACATACTGTCTCCCACTGGCAGAAAGCCACAGGGAAAAAAACAAAAAATTAAAAGCCACAATGTGGCTTCTCCAAGATGGTGTCCCATGTCAGCTCTCAGCTCTCTGGCCAAGAAGTGTGGAGCATCCCTCACACATCAGCTCATTGCACTGCCTCTGAGTCACTCAAGTCAGACTACCTTGCTATTCTATGGGCTCCCTGTGCTAGATTTTCTTCACAAATTCAGTCTTTATTTCTACTTGGATTGTCTGTAGTGGACTAGTACCCATTTTTGCCTGGATTTGCAAGGTATTCTTTCCTGTCCTACTTTCAGATTGTCTACAATTCTGTCTTTATGGTTCTGACTTTGAGATTTGGTAGACCATACCTGTCACCCACCTCAGTGAGAAGCATTATTCCCATGGCTTAAATCCCAAGTCATAAAACAACTGGAAATTTTATCTTTCCTCCACTTTAGCATTGTCTTACTACTGTGCCTCACTTGCTAACACTTTTGCCCTTTTCCTGTGGAACTTTTAACACTGGCACACAAAAAATGAATAATATGATAGGCATAAATCCAAATAAATCATACCAGAGCAGGATTTTGAAAAGGTTAGCATCTTACATCTCTTTCTAATCTTAATTTTAAAAACACCTGTATTTACAGAAGTTGTGGACCAAGAAGAAAATATTTTCATCCAAGTATTACAGACTATTAATTCTATCCATGACTCCCCATTTATTTTTCAGAGATTTGGCCTTTCAGTTGTTACTTAATCTTTGTTTTCATAGTTATATATAAAATATTTCCTAGAAAGTTCTGTTAATTTGTGTTAACTTTTTGTCACTCTGACCAAACTATATGAACAGAAGAACTTAGAAAAGGAAAAAGTTATTTAAGGTTCACAGTTTCAGAGGTATCAGTCCATAGATAGGCAACTCCATTGTTATGAACCCAAGGTAAGGCAGAACATCATAGCAAAAGGTTTTGGCATACAAATGCTGATCTGCTCATGGTGACCAGGAAACAGGGGTGAGTGGAGGGGTCACAGGGAAGATGAACCCTCTGGGGCATTATCCCCAGTGACCCACCTCCAGTCATGCCACAGCTGCCAACATCTACCCTCAATCAGTCCATTCAAACTAGGATGCACTGATTAGGTGATTGCGCTCATAATCTCATCATTTTACCTCTGAATATTCCTTCACACAGAAGTTTTGGTGGACACCTCATATCCAAACAGTAACATGGCTGCTCTAATATTCTTGGTAATCTGTTACATTGTTTACCAGCAGAAAACAAGACAATATTTTGTGAACAGTACTTTGTACCAGGTACTGTTTTGTTTTGTTTGTTTTGTGGGGTACTGGGAATTGAACTCCAGGGGCACTCAACCACTGAGCCACATCTCCAGCCCTATTTTGTATTTTATTTAGAAACAGGATCTCACTGAATTGCTTACAGCCTTGCCATTGCTGAGACTGGCTGAACTTGTGATCCTCCTGTCTTAGCCTCTGAGCAGCTGGGATTCCAGGTACTGTTTCAGGTTCTTATATCCATTTAGTCGTTAATTATCACAGCTTATGAAGGATATAGCAGTAAAACAAAGCCCAGAGAGGTTAACTGACTTGTAGCAATACAAGTAATAAATGGTAAAGCTAGAATTAGAACATGTTATAGATAGGTTTCATCTCTTACATCCCTGGCACCACTTTCTCCTAATATTTTACTTACTCTTGGGAAAGTCAATTGCACCTTTCCATTCCATCCTCTTTTCCATCTAAAATACAAGTTTAGAATTACTGTAATATTTTTAAAATTCTATTGTTTAATCAATTCATATGCTATAAAAATTGGAATACAAGCTTTTGCTTACATATATTTCATTCCTGTTCCTTCTATATATGGTGTACTTTAAGGCTATGCACTATTAGGCTCTATTAGTGCCCAGTGCAATGGAGTAGACATGGTACATTGTGCTCTTATCTCTCTCTTTGCCCCTTTATGTCACAATGTCAATGAAGTTGGTAGAGTGAGCAATAGTTAATTTTTAGAACTCATTTCCTAAATAAGACAGCAATTCTAAAAATATATTCTATATTATCATTCATGGTTGTGAAGCTGCAATAATATTTTCTAATAATGAGAATAAGAAACCTTTTGAACAATCATGCCAAAGCATGACTTGTCTTTCTATACTGCTGTGGCCTAAATGTTTGTTACTCTCCCCAATTACTATTTTGACAATCTCCAATGTGATTGTATTAATGATAATTTCAATACTATGGTGAAGAAGAGCTAGAATCAAGACAGGGCCCCTCAGGATCTGCCATAAGATGAAGGTCAGCAAGTCTGTACCATTTGCACAGATGAGTGTCTCTCAGAAGTTTCTTATGCTGATGGATTTACTCCTGGGCTTTGGCCCAAAGAATCTGAAGTTAATATTCAGGGTCCCTTTCAGGATCCATTATTAGAAGGAGGCCGGCAAGCCCTCATGGAGGTAATAGGAAAATCTCCCAGCAGTTCCCTGCAAGGTGAGATAGCTCCCTGGTTGCTGCCTCCACTATGAAAAAGAGACTGGCAAACCTGTCCTGGTGACTCAAGACAGGCTAGTCTTTCAGCATTTCTTTGTATAAGTAGTTCTACATTCAAGCTGTGGCAGAGAGGACTTCAGCCAAGATGGCAACATTTCAGGATTTGTTGAGATAAACTGGTCAAATGGTCAAAGGATCTGCTTTTACATTTCTTCAAAGGTATACAGTGATCAATAAGCACACGAAAACATGTTGAATAAATTAACCACCAAAGGAACACAATTGATTTATGGGTGCTAATTTTATTTCCTGCTACTTTACTAAATTCACAGATAAACTGATTTCTACATATAGAATTATGTCATCAGCAAGTAGGGATAGTTTGAGCTCTTCCTTTCATATTCATATTCCTTTAATTTCTCTCTTTTGCCTAATTGTTTTGGGCTTGACAGACTTATATTTTGGGTCAAACTTGGATTTACAGAACTTGGCTCCCCAGTTGCCAGCCGCCATGCCTGGGATGCAAAATTGTTCCTTCCTATGTCTTCTGTGGGCAGCTGGGAGGATGTGGCTTCTTTCCTACACAAGAATATTGTGTAGCATGCCATTCCGTTTAGTCAGGCAGTGTCTTTGATCTCTGATTTCTCCATACCAAGACCTGCCTCAGGTCTCCTAAAAATGTGAGTTCATTTAATTCCCTTATTCCTCCCCTTTGCTCACAAAGGGACTGCTCTGACTGGTGCCTCTGGGGCAGTGGTGGCAGTGGGGATATCTTCCTTATTTTATTATATCCAACCTCCTGAGTCTCCAATCTTCTTTGAATATCCAGTGTTAATTCCCAGTAAACACCCCCTACCCATTTCACCTAAAAAATTAAGTATCATGTTTACAATTCCTATTAGTAGAGCTTTTAAAAACTATTGTTGATTAGGGCACTTAAAACCTATTATATGGTTAAGGTACTGGGTTTTTATGAGAATATTCTGATTAGGATTTCCAGAGAGTCTCTCTTAAGTTATTTGGATTGAGGGCCTGGATTTGGAATCTGAGAGGCTGTGTTCTAACCTCTGCTTTAAGGCAGGAGCATGCCTGGCATATTCAAGAAATATTGAGGAAGCTGGTGTGGCTTAACATAGTGAAGGATGGAGAAGCTAAGTTTGGAGAGTTTTGTATGGACATATCATATAGACCTTGAAGACCACTATATGAATTTGGATTATTGTTTAGATGAGTTTTGCCAAGACCATGATCTGCTTAGTATTTTAACAGGACCCTATAGAAACATATTAAAAGTTGATAAAGGTAGAAACAGGGAAATCCAGAGGGAGAGATTGTGATAGTACAAGTAGTGATGATGTTGGCTGGACTCAGGTTGTAGCAGGGAAAGTAGCCAAAAATAGTCAAATTTTGGCTGTATTTTGTAAATCAAACATGAATATTTTGAAAAATTGAATCCCCCATTCAAACAGGAGTCAGGAGTAACTCCAAGGTTTCAGCCTGAGCCTTTAGAAGGATGGACTTACTACTATATGAAATAACAGAGATTTCACAAAGAGTAAGTAGGTTTGGAAGAGAGAGTTTGATACAAGAGGCTCAGTTGGGAAGAGTTTAAGTGAGCAATGTCTATTAGCCATCCAAACAGAAAGGCCAAATAAGCCCAGAGTTCCAGCTAGAGATACTATGGAGAAACCACTGGCAGATAGATGAATATTAAAATCAAGAAAGTTGATATAATCATGTGAAAGGAGAAGGAAAGATAATCAAGGACTGAGCTCTGGCATTTTGATATTTAGTAAAGGGAGAGGACAAAACAAGGAAGAGGAACTGAAAAGGAGTAGCTTTGGGGAAACCAAGAAAGTATGGTATCCTAGAAGCTAAAAGAAGAGAGGGCATTTATTCTCTTAAGGTATATGAAGACTGAGAACTAACCACTGATTTAACAATATACAGCACATTGTGTTACTGAAGGGAATACTGGCACAGGAGAAATGAGGTCATTTCAGAATCAGTGTCCTTGAGTGGATAAGATGCTATGGGATTCAGCATGAGGCTCACTTTGCCTTATTTCCAGTTAAGAAGCAAATCGGGCAGAAAATCCCCAAATCCAAAAGTAGTAAGCCATTTGAGCAATAAGGAAGAATAGCCTAATTAACCTGTAAAAATCTAGAATGAGGCTGTAAATCTCCTTAACTGGGAAGTTACTTCAATCTTTAAAGATACTCTGTAAATAATACCATGCTTCTCACTTGATCATCAGGTGAGACGCTCCTGTGGTAATGCTAAATTTCATCTCATTATTTACTATACAAGTGACTTATTTATTATCTCTTGGTATAGTGCCAAAAAATTCCAAAAATAAAATTTTTGAACACTAATAAAACACACACTTGGGATTTCTAGTCATTTTTTTTTATTGTCACTGTTTCATAAAACAATACAATAGGTTATTCTTTGGTAAATCTAGTTAATGAGCAAGTTGGAAAGAGAAACCTGAGGCAAAGCCTATGGCAGTCAGTGTTCCAGAGATTTATTAATTTATAGTAAAAGACTAACATGACCCAGGGTTTAGCAATTCTACTTCTGTAATAATGAGTATTGAGACCGGAACATTTCACAAGATTGAATTCTAAAATTTTGACTTGATTCATAAATTATATACAAAATAGCAAAAAAACCTGGCTTTGAAATATTCATTTCATAATATCCAGTTTGAATTTTTTTCCATATCAAGAATCATGAATTATTACATGAGATATTGTTTTACTTTTTAAAAAATTTAAAGTTCATAGACTAAGTGAATATAACATTAAACAAGCCAACTGAAATTCTTGTACATACCTGGTTGTTTCCCTTATTTGAGATTTTAATAGTTCAGTTCCTACCCCAAAGATGAAAAGGAAAGGTGACAGGAGGTGAGCTGAGCCCCTGGCTGGGGAAGAGAAACAGGATGAGTGGAGCAAGAGGAGAGATGCTTAGTCATTAAATGACGTGCTCACCTAGACAATAACAATATCTAGATTTGGTCAGTCCTATTCAATTCTGTCTCAGTTTTGACAACAAAACCAAACCACTTAAACAGAAATAGCTTAGATGTTTGTAGAATTCACCTCAGTCCAACACATGGTACTTTCCACCCCGAGACCCAGTAGGTCAGTGCCTTTGGTAAGTAACCTCTGTAAGCCTGTTTCCAGTGAATCTTTCTGATATCATAACATCATTATGAGGGTCAAGTGAGATTTTAACTAGTAAAGAACACAAAGCTCCTTGAACCATTACTATTGCAATTTAATAATAATATATTGTTTTCCTAATTGTAATGATCTTTCAGGGGCAGAGAAAAAGAGGCAGAAGTATCTATATGGTCTTGAAATTATGAACTATCCATATGGTCTTGAATTTATTGTGTCTCTATGGTCTTGAAATTACATGTCATTAACAATGACCTCTAGTAGAACTATTAAAGCAGTAACATAGTTGAATAAAATTAAAAGAGTTAAGCAAAAGATGCAAGGTCCCTATCCTTTTTCTAAGCTAGTAAATTCCTTTATAATTCTTTAGACCAGAGTCAGGGAGGGGCTCAGGAGGTCGGTAGCCAGGGCCCAGGGCTGAGGCAATAGGAGGCAGTCCGTGGGCAGTGATGTGCTTCTTGTAGGCCTCACGGATGATCTTGAAGGCTTGAGCAGTAGCATAGGGTATGTCTGTAACAGGGTTGCGATATCGAGCTGGGCGATGGGTCACTGGGCAGACCTCCCGAACAGGGACTTTTGGGGGTCGACCTTGGGGGAACCATTCCTCAAATGTCACATCATCACTAAATGTGATGAAGGCACATGAGCTGTGAGCAGGTGGTACCATAGGTACAGTCCCAGCGTGGGGAGTTAGTGCAGAAGCTATGGGGAGCAGGATCAAGTCCTTCTACATCCACATTCTCTTCCTTGGGGCCCAGCTCCCCAACAGGTGGTGCTGTCATTGAATGAGAGGTGATTATGGGCCCAGGGCACTTCCATTTCTGCTTCTTTTTGTCAGCCTCAAGTCACTCATATGTCTCCAGTGAATGTAAGTCGAGCTCTTCTGATCTTGGCTTTCCTGAACAGCTCTTCTTGGGTCAGTGGTCTCACAGTGGGACCCTTTTTGCTTCTGGAACTGGCCCTGCCTCTCCTGTACCTGAAGAAATGTTTGTGGAGTATGTTCAACTGTAGATTGATGCATAAGTTTCTGACAGTCAGAGCCATCATCTTGTATAGTGGCAGCAGTCCCTTCCCTTCTCGGGCCTTTTGAGAGCTACCAGCTGGGGTACTGACATTTCGAGGTCTCAAGCTCTTTCGAGGCGCCTTATAGACTTTGATGACCACTCTGTGCTTCCTTCTTGGTTCTTCTGTTTCACCATCACTGGATGGTTCATCCCCTTCATCAGTGTCAAAGTCAGAGTCCACCTCGTGCTCTGTGTCTCACTGGTCTCCTTGATAATCATCATCTCCAGTTTCCTTGGTGAACCTCCATAAATCATCTGGTAGAACTCATCTTCCTCTGCCTCCAGAAGCTCAGAAAGCCTGTCCCCCGCTGTCTTCCGGGGGGCCCGGCCCCCAGCCAAACTCATTTTGCCTAGAAAGACTGTGTGGCCACCAAGGGCCTGCTCACCCGCTTGGTTCTCTATTTAGCCTCTTCTTAAACAGATGAGCTACACATATTCATTTGTGGTGGTTAAATAAATTATTCCTATTTTCTCAGGTGTAGACAGTTATAAACATAGAAAATTATATCTTCATTAACACTGATGAAAAATATAAATGTTTTATAACTAAAACTGCACATATGTTCAATTATTTTGTCTTTAAAATAGTAGAGAAATAGTATTTACCAAAATGAAAAACAAAAGGTAAATAAAAGGAACAGATGTTAGGGATTAAATTAATGGAACACATCATAGATTCTGTTTATTATAGCATTTCTCTTACAGGAATTCTACTTTTTTGCCCTGACACCTGCTTTGAACTGAAAGTGAATTATTGAATAGTTAAAAATCATACTGGGCAGGCCCCGCATGCCTGGCTCCACTGACTTCTTTCTTAATATACTAATGTGCATCTTTCTGAGAATGTTACAGAGCATAGAAAACTGAGTTTTTAGATTTTGTAACTTAAAAGGAAACCATGATGCCTCCACATCTTCAATCACCATCACTCTGCTTCATTATTCTGTAGCATTTAATCTTTTTCTAACATGTTATATAATTTATCTTTTTATTGCTTATTTTATGTTTATTCCATAAGAATGTATGTGCTGCTTGGCAGGGATTTTTGTTTCTGGATCCTTTAAGTATGCCAAGAACTTAGAACGGTGCCTAGGAACATAAACAAAGATAAATATTTTTGATGAATGAATGAATGAATGAATGAATGAATGAATTCTTATCTCCCTCTTTTGAAAAGATTCAAGTATTCTTCCTTTGATCCACATTAGGTTTATAAGTTTCAGTGGCATCTTTTGATATCTTTGGCTTAATACCTGGTCTGTTTTATTTTACTTAGGTACATTGTGCTGCAGTCTTCTAAAAGCAATTCCACAAGATTTTCTGGAATAACCAACCAAGTTGACCTTCCCTGCTACTGAAAGAACAGTAAATCTTGTGCATGAAACCAATAGTAAGCTCAACCTAGAAGCCTTTAAATACTCAATTTGACTGTAATTTCTTTTGTTCCAAAATTTTTGTTAATGATTTGAATGACTTGTTTGATTAAATTTTTAAGTAAAAATTGTGTATGTTTATGGTATACGGTTTGATGTTTTGATATATGTATACATTGTGGATTGGCTAAATCAAGCTAGTTAACATATGCATTACCTCACAGACTTTTTTTGTGGCAAGAACACTTAAAATCTACTCTTGGCAATATTCAAGTATACATTGTATTGTTATATAGTTACTATGGTACATAGAAGATTTATCTTATTCCTCTTACGTAAAATTTTGAATGATTTGACCAAAATCTCCCAAACCTTCCCCACATCCAGTCTCTGCTTCCAAGTTTGAGTTGTTTGGATTCCACATGCAAATGAGATCACACAGTATTTCTTCCTTCTCTTCCTCACTTACATCCCTTAACACAATGTTCTCAAGGTTCATCCAGTTGTTGCAAATGACCTGATCCCTTTGTTTTTAAGACTCAAGAGCACTCCACTGTATATATGTACCACATTTTCTTTATGTATTAATCTGTTGATAGAAATTAGGCTGATTCTCTATCTTGGCTATTGTGAGTAGTGCTCTACTGCTGTAATGAACATAGAAATGAAGAACTCTCTTCAATAAACCAGTTCCATTTCCTTTGTATATATCCAGTGGAATTACTGGATCACATGGTAGTTCTTTTTAAAATTTTTTGAGGAAACTCTGTGTTGTATTAGTCTACAATACTATCAACAGTTTATAAGGGTTTCCTGTTCTCCATATCCTTGCCAACACTTCCCTTTCACCTTTTTGATAACTGGTATGAGGTAATAATTGTAGTTTTAATTTGCATTTACCTTATTAGTGGTGCTAAACATTTTTTAAGTATACCTGTTGGTCATTTGTATTTTCTCTTTTGAGGAGTGTCTATTCAGACTATTTGCACATTTTCATATTGGATTATGCTTGAAATGACAATTTCAAGGATAAAAATTATCTTTTAGCCTTGAAGATAAAGGCACCACTATGTAAGAATTTTAGTGGATTATACCCTTGACATCTGACTTTAATCTTTGCCTGAGAATCTATAATTTTTTATGTTACCTTTTATGTGCTATTTATCAAATGCCAGATACCATGTGGAACAGTCCACATACACTATTCTATTTGCTCTTCACAAAACCCCTGTGCTGGGATGACTTACCAATGATGAGAACTTTCCATCTTTTCCATAATTATTAAGAATACTTCAGACAGGTACTGCTTTCAGTATCAAAAACACAAAGATGACTAGGAGAGGGGTCAGACATAAACCAAACAAAACAAAAAACCACATATATTTAAGTGATAAATGCTATATCAGGGACATGGACAAACTACTCTAAAGTATATGGGAAATTATAAGCTATATGGGGCTTAATTCTACCAGATATGCATTCCTAAAGCGCTATACTTTCACCTTAGGATTTGTATACTCTGTGACTTCCATCTTTGAATTCCCTCACCTCCTCCCATCAAAGCTCTAGGACTGAAAATAGGCATTGACTGAAGGAGTAACACCAACATGCTATTCAGAATTCCATGAAATTAACTGATTTAAAATTTTTGATGTTTAGAGAATCATAAATTGCTGTACTCATGTGTTTGGAAAGTGAGGAACACCAGGAAATATGTGCAGTTTAAACTTGAAAATAATTTATGTTGAACTTAACTTATACATGAATCTTGTGTGAAAAGTAAATAACTGTAAACAAATTATGAAAAATATAAAGAAAAAACCAAATAATGAAAATATTCTACCCATTTTCACTTTTCCAGTAAATTTAGAAAGAATTATAATTCATTTTTAGAATGATTTTTCTTCACGTATATAATCACAGTGCTTAGTAGAAGCACTTTCAGAAAGACTTCCTATCAGTTTAGCTATCTCTTTTACATATACCATGCCTCTTTTATATTTGTATAACAGCCATTTTGGAAATGCTTCTCCCACAAACCTGTAAGTTTCTTGAGTCCAGGCACTGTATGCAGGGTCTGTCACATAGAATATTCTCAAGAATATTGAATAAACTAGCCAGTGAATAATTATTTAAAACTATGGGACACAATGCTAAATGTTCTATAAAGAGTAATGACCAATTAGCATAATGCTATAAAGTTACATATATATTAAAGATAAATCAAGTAAAAACATATTTATCAATTACAAAACTTACAATTTTTTACACTATGTAGGTAGAACAGTGGCCCCCAAAAGTGTTCATGTCCTAATCACCCAAACCTGTGAATGTTAGGTTATATCACAAAGGGGAATTAAAATTGCTGATAGAATTAAACTTGCTAATCAGTTGATCTTCAAACAGAAAGATGTTCTGATTATCTGGGTGGGTTCAACTGAATAGCAGAGTCCTTTTTATGTGGAAGAAGGAGGCAGAATAAAAAGAACCAGTGAGCTGGCAATATAAGAATGACTGCCAGATGTTGCTGGCTTTGAAGATGGAAGAAGATACTAAAGAGCCAAGGAATGGGAGCAGCCTAGGAGCTGGGAAAGGCAAAGGAACAGACTCTCCCCTAGAGTCTTCTGAAGTAGACCCATCTTGCCTTAGTTTTAGTCTCATGATACCCATTTTGTACTTTGATGTGCAGAATTACAATAAATTTGTTTTAATCCATTAAATTTGTGGTAATTTTTTTTACATCAGCAATAGGAAGCTAATACAAATACCCATGGTGACAAGATAATTTTGGCTGTATATCTCAGAAAACCTAAGATAACTTTAACTTAAATAAGATAGAAGTTTATTTCTGTCCATGAAAAATGGGTGAAGGTAGGATGTCAAAGACTGATTATGGTATTCCAGTGTCAAGGACTCTGCTCTTTCAGTCTTGTTGCTCTGCTTTCCTTCAGGAGTTTGAACCAGCAGGAAGAAAAGAAAGAATGGCAAATCATCTTCTTTTGAAGAACTTCCTTAATGTTGCACACACCATTTCCACTTTTATATCTCATTGGTCATATCTAGTAGCACTTAGGTACATGCAGAGAGGGAAATAGAGACATTAGTCCAAGGAGCTCTTCTATCATCAAAGAGTAGGAAACATTGGGGACAACTAGCTAGGGTCTCTACCTTAATACTGTGGTATTGTGGTTTTTTCCCTCTCATTGTTTTAAGAACAAGGGTTAAGCCAACTAGATTTTGGATCAATTAGGACAGAGGTCTGCATTCTACCCAGTTATTGAACAAGTGCTATGTAACTGTATTTACTAGAATTTGCATGTACACATACATTAGAACATGCAAATGTACATGTTCAATGAATGACAGAAGACATGTCATATTCAAACTTTAAGGCTGTAATTCATGGGAGCAGAATTCTTGGATAATAGGTTTAAAAATAATTTTAATGTATATTTGTGTGTTACATAGGACCCTGGCAGGAGGCAGATGACACACTCAAAGGGGAACTGAAGAAGGTATAATATGAAGAGACTTTACAAAGGTCTGGGCAGGTTTCAAGGAAAGGAATGATAAAGCATCCAAATTATCCATAGACCTGAAGGCACAAAGGAAATTAGCAGTTTCTGGAACCCTGCAAGGTTCCAGAAACACATGGGACAGAGGTGTCTGACATGGGCCTTAGTAGAATGGAGCTATAACCACAATCAGGCAGGAAAAAAAAGTGGAATAAATATCCCAGACTCTCTCTCCTCTCCTGATCATTTGCCAGTGCCTCCCGAATTGGTTGGAACCAAACAGAAACCAGAGGTCAAAGGAACCTGGTTGATGTGGTTCACAGAAATCAGCCACTCAGAGCATGGAAAGGCAGAGAATGAATTTTGTGTGAGAGTGTAACAAGCATCATAGGAAAAAGCAAGGTGGAGGCGGAGGAGAGACTTGGGGTGGCAGGGAGTGGTGGGGTCAGGAGCGGGCGCCAGAGCAGAGGGGAGCCAGAGGGGAGCCAGAACGGAGCCCAAGCAGGCAGCTAAGGCCGCCCTGGCTAGCAGCAACCATGTGGGTGTTCAGGAAGTTGTTCAGGGCTGGAGCAGGTAAGGCCAACAAGGGCAACCCGACCCCCTAAGAGGCCATCCAGCAGCAGGACATGGAGGAAATGCTAAGTCAGAAACTGGAGTCACTGGAGAAAAAGATTGAACAGGAGCTGATGACCACCAAGAAGCACGGCACCAAAAACAAATGCGTGGCCTTGCAGGCACTGAAGCCCAAGAAGAGGTCTGAGATGCAGCTGGCCCAGATTGATGGCACGTGTCCACCATCGAGTTCCAGCAGGAGGCCCTGGAGAAGGTCAATACCAACAGCTAGGCGCTCAAGAACGTGGGCTCTGCCACCGAGGCCATGAAGGCTGCCAATGACAACGTGGACATCAATAAAGTTGATGAGTTAATGCAGGACATTGCTGACCAGCAAGAACTAAAGTTGAGTGCCTACTCTGATATCCTGGCCGCTCTCCAGATACCTCCTGATGTTACAGACAGGCTGGACTGACAACCTCTGACGTCACCATTGCACAGGCAACCAAGATGCTTCTGGTCCTGGCCTCTTCCAACAAAGATTGGGTACAAGCACCAGCTCAGCTGTGAGACTGTGAGGGAAGACCAAGGGACCGAGCCCCAAGGGCATGTTCTTTTCAAGAAGCGCTCTCCCAACTCCTTCACCCACTGGAAGTGGAGTGAGGGCCCTTTGGTGGCATGGCCCATAGGGACTTCTGGTGATCCTGTGCCCAGGACCCCGCTGGAGCCTGCCAGCCTGCATCACCGTCCATGGCCGCTAGGCGGCGCAGTCCATGTCTGACCTCACCAGGTTTAAGGGTCTCCTTGACAGTCGCATCTTGTGGCAGGCACTGGGTCCCCCGCCAGAGGTCTGGGAAACCAGGGAGGTATAGAGGAGTGCGCGATGACGTGGGTATTACCCCGCATAACACCGACCCCAGTGGCATTGCCCTCCAGTGCCACTCCTCCAGGCCCTGGCTAGGCCACGATATCATCCAGTCAAGGCACTGGTCTAGGGCCCAACCACCCGCATGCAGTGAGGGATGTTGACATCTGATGGTGGTGGATAATCCAATGCAGCTAGGTGGTGTTAGGATAAGTTGGAGTTGGAAAACATCACACAAACTCTGGTGGGGTGCCCCTCTATTCCTAGAAAGCCAAAATAGGTGACATCTGGATCCTGTCAAGCATGAACACTAAGGGGAGCTGGGTGGTGGCCGTGCTCCCAGGTGAGGGTGAGAGGCAGTGTCAGTGAGGATGTGTGTGGGAGGCAAGGATTCAGCAAGCCAGCGATCCATCTGGGTGCCTGCACACACTGCACCCTCCAGGTCCCACTGCATCTGTCACTGCCTCACACCCAGGCCTGGCCACAAACTCCCTTTCCTGAGTCTGTCTCTCAGATACAAGCCCTCTGTGACAATGCCAAGGGTCACTGAGCAGCCTTTAATGTACTGATTAGGTTGGCATGATTGGGGGATTGATGGTCCTCGAAGGTGTCCTGTTGTGCAAAGTACCTCTGGAAGGGTAGGGGCAGGGCCTGAGGTGACGCTACTTGTCAACCTTCCAAAATTTATTCTTATTTTCAAGAAGCTGACCATGTACAGGAGACCAAGAGTCCCAAACTTTAGGAACTTTCTGTCCGTGCAGGACCAGAACAACCAAAATGACAGCCTTAAAAACTCTGACCTGGTTGACTTCACTGGTGACTATGGAGGAGGGTGCAACAATACCTGGCCATTGGATTCCCGTCAGAGGAGTCCCTGCTTCTTCAAGTGCATTCACCGCTGCATCTGGTGTGGTGTCATATTTTGGGGACCACAGAAACCATCACTGGCCTGGCTACCAGTGCTGACCCTGTCCCACCCACCAGGGAGCCTTCCCTATTACTGCTCTTTGGGTGGATTCCCAGGAATGACAATCACCATGGTTGTGTGTGGCCATGGTGGAGGGGGCCCGCATCCCTAAGGTGACACTTGAGGGTGTTCATAGCTTGCAGGGCTGCTCTGCAGTCAGGGCTATCAGTAGTGATGCAGAGCAGATGGGGCAGACGCCGTGCTGTGCTGGGAACCTGGGACCTGTGCTGCGCCCTTTTGCAAGGAGCTTGAATCTCGCCCTTCCAGTGGTTCAGTGCTGTCACGGGCTGGGCTGTGGGTTAGAGACCTAGAGCTCCAGGAATGGCGAGGTTAGTGCAGGAGAGGGGCATGGCCCTCTAGGGCCACCTACAAGTTTGGCAGGACTCCAAAGCTCCAGGCCTCGCCCAGACAGCACCTGCAGGGTAGGAGAGTGCAGAAACCCAAAGGAAAGGAATTCAGGCAAGATCACACCGCGACTTTTACAAAGGGAACTGACACAGCTCTACTCATCCTCAAACACAGCTCCTTGCCTGCAAGACTCCCTGGGTGACACCTACTGACCAGAATCACCACAGCTTCAGAAAGTGCTGGCAGTCATTTCCAGGGCATGTTGTAACACCCACAGCCCTAGAATGGCCCACGAGGCTGAGAGGTTGGGCACTTGTTTCTCTCTCTGATCCGATCTCCAGCTGCTTTCCTCCCTACTGCCCTGCTCCCTCACTAGCAACCTTGCTGAACTTCTGCACACAAGGGTGTGCACATCACAGACTTTGGTACCACAGAGGCCTTCCACTTGTATTTTCAAGACTTCCAGCTCAGATTTTCTACTTAAAACTGCCAAAAAAAAAATAATAATAACACTGCAGAATGACTAGAGAAACTGAAATTCCTATTTCAGCGTTCAATAAAAATTATTATTGGAGCATATCCACACCTGGTCTTTGAGGGCTTGTTAAGGCCTCCTCTGCAATGAATGTAACAAAGTGGAGCAGTTGCAGCAAGAAGCCTGTGGCCCTTAATAGCTGCAGTATTAACTCTCTTGGTTTGAACAAGAAAGGGTTGACAACCTGTTGAATGGGAAGGGCATGTTTACTCCCACTTCAGGAGCCCTGCAATAACTTCCCTCTGCTGGTTGGCCCTTCCTCTGATGACACGTGACCTGTCCCTCATTTCTGATCATGGCATCCTCATAGGGTCTGTCTCACCCACCTCCTTGCAACTCTATGAACCTTCTCAGATCCACTTACTGCATTTAACATTTTTCCTGGGAGCTACCCACCTGCCTTTGTCGTCCCAATTTCTCAGGATTCTCCCTAGAGTCTCAGTTCCTGCCCTCCTAGGGGAACTGTTCCTGCATCACACCTGGTGATGCCTGGATGCAGAATCAATCCAGGGCCTGCCACATAGCAGGTGTTCACTGAATGTCCGTTGACTGAATACTGACTGAAATATAACACAAGGAGCAGGCCCAGAAGCCAGGAGCACACCCCAAATTCACACACAGGAAGCCTTACTACATTTTTTAGGGAAATGGACATGGAAAGGAAAGAGTTTCTGTCAGGAATCCCTCTTTGAACAGAGGACAGTGCAGTGTAGGAGGTTGGCGTGAATGAGCACAGTCCAGGAAACAGGAACTGAGGTTGCAGTATCTCCAACCCGAAACCTGCTCCCCTGCCTGGCAGGATCCCTACCTGGAAATAGGGTCAGCTGCTTCTAAGGCTCCTTGTATATATGAGTCACGTGACTGCAATGTATCCTATTTGCAGATGCAATTCTCCCAGGCCACTTTGTTTGTCTGTGACATATCAGAGTACATAAGTGAGGTCTCAGAGTTGGATTCATGGGGGAGGTTTGCAGAGAAATTTGGTGCCCATTCTGTCATCCTGAAGGCAGAGCCCTCCAGAGAATCATACCCACTCAGAAAAATTTAGTTCAGGAGAGGTTATTCCTGCCAACATCCCCCCCAAACCAGATGAGGCCTTTCTTGAAGATCATTCTCCCTGCTTTCTTTACTTGCACTTCTATAAAAATTCACAAGTTTTTCTGTTATTGTCTGTCCAATGAATTCTTCCAGTTCCAAAAAGCTGACTGGATGGATAAAACTGGAAGTGCAAGAGTATTGATTTATGCTAGCTTCCAGGAAGAACTTCCTGGTAACACTCTGTGACACCTAGATGGCTATTCACAGGATGTGAATAGGAAGATTCAATAAATACAAGCAATAACTGTCATGGCATGGCTAAATGATGACCCACAGATGTTGTCTTTGTACACTTTCAAGGGGTTCACCCTGTTAAGATACCAACTAACATCACCACTTTAAGGAACAAAAATGAGGTTCAAAGAAGAAAGAAATGAGGCCAGAGCCAGCAAGTATGTAGCAGGACTATAAACTCAGTTTATGTTCTGCAGTTTCCAAGGGCTGTGGGACTGTGTCTGTTTAATGGGGACTCAGGCATCTGGTTGCCTCGGGAGACCCTGAGCTGATGGGAAATCAGCACCTCAGTCCCTATAGGGATGAAGGGGGTGAGATCTGACAGCCAGGAGGCTCATATGACCAGGGAGGCACATTTCATGCTGGCATGTCTGCAGAAGACTTTGGAGTCTAGATCCAGTCATTGGACATCCAGGGACCCAGAGGCTGTGGAGGCTTCTGTTGATGGGGTAGAGCAACAAGTCTCTGAGGAGAATATACAATTATGTGTGTGTATATGTAAATGAGGTCTGCTATATTTGAAAGAAAATTTCAAGTTTTTTGGTTTTGGTGGGAGTGGAGTTGAGGGTGTAGGTGTTGATTATTTTTTTAAGTAACCATTTTATTTTGTAATAACTTTAGGCTTACAGCAAAGTTGCAAAGCTGGTGTAGATAATTCTTGTATATCCTGAACCCATTTCAGTTTCCTCTACTGATATTTTATATTGCTGTGGTATTTCTTTCCAAACCACAGAATCAACTTTGGTCCATCACTGTTAACCTGACTACAGACTTTCTTTTGTCTTTACTGTCCTTTTTCTGATCCAGGGACTAATCTAGGCTCCCACAGTGTGCTCAGTCATTATGGTTCCTCAATTTCCTCTTGTCTGTGACTGGTTTCCAGTCTTCTTGTTTCTCATGACCTTGACAATGTTAAAGAATATCTGTCAGGAGTTTTGTGTAAAGCCTTCAGTTTGTGTTGTCAAATGTGGGTTGGCCTCTCAGAGAGTGAGTGCAACGGTGCCCCTTAATTCAGACACCAGGAACCAGGTTCTGTGATGCAGACTCAATTTACTCAGGAAGTGTAATAGTTTATATATGGAGTGAGAATCAATCATATTAATGAGACAGCCAGGCCACTGCTCAGGTTACATGTTTACAATACTGTACTACAGGGAAGAGCAGACTTCTACTAGGGACCAGGAAGGCTCAAGAGGCATTGGGTCATCACAGAGTGTACTCATGTGACATGTAGAGAGCCCAGTGTCCTGTGCTCAAGCCCAGTCCATACCTTGAATCCATGCCTGGTACCCCCCAGGATTCTCCTCAAGTTTGTCTGGAAAGAAATTGAGGGAGCTCTCTGGAGTCCATTTTATTGGAACACTAATTCCAGTCTGAGGGCTCCACTCTCTGATGTAATTCCCTCAAAGACCCTGCATCAGGGGATGGGATTCCAAGGTAAGAATTATAGGAGAACACCAACACCAGGTGAAGTATTCTTAGAACCCAGAACTGTACCTGGCCTATGACAGGCTCCCAGTATACATTTCCTAACAAAGGAATGAATGAAGAAACTGAGGCAAGAGAGATACACAACTAGCAAGTGCTAAGCAGCATTTTGATCTAGGCCAGTGTGATATTGGAGCCAAAGCTCTCAATTACTGTACTACACAGTCCTAACTACTACACCTGTACCAGCCAGTCTCATGGATCTGAAAGGTCAAATCTATTCTGTACAATAAGACCAAGAATATATTTGCCTGGTTTCTTCTCATTCTCTCATGAGTACATGGTGGGATTTTCCAGAGGCTCCATGATGTGTGATATCTCAATTGATCAAAGGAAGAAGCAAATATGATCATTCACCATTTTTCTTTTCAGTCATACATTTGAGAGCTTTTGTGAACATGTCAAATTATGTTCTTCTCATGGAAATGTTTTGAATTTAAATAACATATAGTTGCTTGTGTAAAGAAAAGGTGACATGCTCGCCTTGCCTGCTAAGCCATGTAGCTGACCTATTGGTCCCTGTCAAGAAGTGGCAGCCAACAATGGAGTGGCGGAGTGGCAGCCCAGATGGTGGCCTGGGTGGGTCAGATGGCAAGTGGCAAGCACAGCCTGCAGCCTGGTGGAGCCTGCCATACAGGTGCAGCCAGTCAGTGCCCAGGAGCTTCAAGGTGCACCAACATGTCATCCTTTGGAGGCGGGTCTAGACACAATATGGACATCTGCTACAGATGTGCAGTCCACACATTGCTGCAACCCCATCTCACCACCTCAACCTCCCACTTTTGGACCTTCCATAGAAAAATAAAAATGGGGGAAGACTTGATGAAAATTGGCTTCAAAAACTGACCAATATGCACTTATATATTGCTGGCACAAATGCAAATTGGTGCAACCACTCAGCAACATAGTATGGCGAATCTTCAGAAAACTTGGAATGGAACCACCTTTTCACCCAGTTATCTCACTCCTGGGTATATGTCAACGGATATAAAATTAGCATACCTCAGAAACACACCACACCCATATGTATAGCAACTCAATTGACAATAGCTGAGATATGCAACCAACCTAGGTGCCCTTCAATAGAAGAGTGGATAAAGAAAATGTGGTGATTACATATAGACAATGGAGTATTACTGAGTCGTAAAGAAGAATGGCTTTATGACATTTGTCAGCATGTGGATGGACATGCTAAATGAAGTAAGTCATTCCAAAGACCCCAGAGGTCAAATGTTTTCTCTGAGAGGTGGACACTAACCCACAATAAGAGGAGCGGGGAGAGGAGAATAAAAATGTAGTACATTAGACAATGGGGAATGAAGGGAAATGATGGGGGAGGTAAGCAAAGGAAAGAGTGTGGAATGAATCTGATATAGTTTTCCCATGTACATACATGAAAGCAACACAGTGAATCCCACTGCTAGGTATATATATGACTGGCACTCTAACTAGAATAAGATATATCACATGCTTCTATAATTGTTCAAAGTTGATTCTGCTGTCATATATAACTAAAAACAATCAATAAAAAATTTAAAATGAAGGGTCAGTATACAACATGAGTTATTTATGCAGTGTTCATGGATAGAAAAGAAAGTTCAATCAAAAAATGAATTGCTCCCAAATTAATGCATAGAATATATAGATGCCTTTAAAATCAAAATCCCAACAAGGGATTTCAAGACACATGAAAAACTGATGCTAGAATTGGAGCCAAGATCATTATGGAGAGATTAGCACTGGCAGTTACCAACGTTTTTTAGAATCTAAATAATTTAAAGAAAATGTTCAGTTATATTGAAATTTAACCAGCATAAAATATTATTATTGTTAGTTGTATTGTTCTCCAGATATTTAGAAACCATGTATGTTGTAAGACTATGAAAAATAAGATATACAAGCATTTGATTACCCTAACATATTTCCACATGCACCTGTTCAGTTTCCTCCAACCATTCTTACAACGCTTACAAGACTTACTGTTCTTTTTAAGTATTGAGTTATGAAGTGTCTTGCAAATGGAAGCATGCTGGTGGACTAGGGATCGACCACTGTGTCTGACAGGAGAGGACACCGCACTGAACGAGTTCGTGATCCTGTTTGGGTACTCTCCCAGATCTTGCTGATGAGGAGGCTCCCCATCGCAGACCCAGTCCCTCCACCCAGGCAGTGGGTCATTTGGAAATCCGGCAGGCAGTCAGAGCTCTCTACCCCCTCACAACATCCAGCACAATCCACTTGCTCCATGCTTTCTGTTTTATGCCCCTTGGCTTAGTCATTTCCAGCACCACTCTGACCGAAGACAAAGTTGTCTGGCCTGAAGATCTGCTCAAAGGGGCCCAAGTGCATCAAGTCCATGCAGCTGGGCTCCAGGTCCATGAGCACAGTGAGGGGCACATACTTGCCATCGGTGTCCCTGCTGTAGTTGTACACGTTGATGTGCTCCAACTGCAGATGACTGTCCCCAAGGTATATACTGGTAGGATCAATTCCATCCTCCTGGCTGATCACCTCCCAGAAGTTGACACTGATCTGGTTGCCACACTGCCCAACCTGCAGATGCAAGATCTCCCTCCTGGTGGTGGCGGTGTAACAAGTAAGATGAACTAAAGTGCAGAGGGACAGACGTGCAGAGTGTCCTGAGTAAGGTTTTATGTATTGATAAATTTTGCTTTTTCACGCATTCTCCTTTTCTTGTTTTTTGATGATGCTATCTTTTTTGTCTTTTCTCTTTTGGAACTAGGGATGGAACCCAAGGTTTGATGAGTTCGAGGCATGTGCTTTGCGGCTGAACACAACCAGTCCATTCATGCACATGTTAATGAGCTGCTATGAATGAATCTTCAATAAATATTCAATAAACTGACCAATAGCGTTAGTACGTTGCACGCACTAATTAGCATGAATTTGGACCAATAGTGTTAGTACCGTTTCCACGCACTAATTAACATGAATTTGGACCAATATCATTGGTCCTTCTTTTAAACCCTAATTAGCATAAGGTTGGACCAATAGCAGTGAGTCAAGGGCTATATAAACCCTTAAACAGTGTGCTGCGTGTGGTGTTCCAGTGGTATGGTGGTGTTCTGCTTACTGTTTTGTGGCCAGGTTACATCTGATTGGGGAGTGAGGAAGAAATGGTTGGTGAGCTACTGCCACTCTTGAAAGCCTGCAATGTCGACGGAGTTTATTCTTCGAATTTGGAGGACTTGGTGGGTGGTGAGCTGCTGGGGTCTCCTGCTATGCTTGAAGGCATGGACCGTTGTTAGGACCTGCGACGTTTCTGGACTACAGAGACATGCAGCTTGCGCCGACTCCCACTTGCCTGCAGAAGCAGTGAACTGAGTTTCATCGCGAAACTCCATAACAAAGGTAGAGTTATACGTTAGATAATTTGAAACTTCTTTAATTTCTCAGTTTTAATTCCTGTTAGCTAACAATGTACCTCTTAATATGTTTTACCTACCGCATTGGCGTTTCATACCTTCTGTTCCACTCTCGCCTAATATTCTGTGGCGTTCAGAGTTTGCATTCTAATTTCCTTTACTGTCCAGGTTTCTCTGTATTTCCACTCAGGGACTGTGATTCTGGACGCTGATGTGACATGTCACAGCTCACGCTTAGGGCCAAGAGAATAATGACCAAGCATCCCTTAAGTGTGTCTCCGTGTCCCTGGGCTTGTTTCCTGCCTGGCCCTGCATTCCTGACATGTCTCCGTGCCAGTAGGCCTCCCTAGTTGGTGAAGGTGACTGCATGTGAGGACAGGCTAAGAATAGAGAGGGTGGAGATGAAATTGAAAAAAAAGATGTTTTACTATAAAAATTAGTGGACTTTTATTTTTAATATCTCTGGCAGATTAGGTAGTAATTTTTTTTTTCATGAGTTAGTAGCTATTTGAAAATATGTTCTATATTTAATAGACGTTGTTATAGAAAAGTTTACAAGAGGATACTGTGATGTGAAAGTAGGATAATTTAAGTAGTTAACAGTCCACCATTCAGATACACCTGTGTGTGTGTGCACACTGGAACTTACGGCATATTTGTATTTTGTTAATGCCAACTAGGGTCAGCTACATACTGTGTTGTGTTTAATTTTTATTTAATAAAGTCTCATGTACTAATACATTTTCTTAATAGAATTTTGACCATAATTTAATATTCCATTACAAAGATTACTGATAATAATTGACACTTAATATTGGAGTATTTAGCTTATTTTTTTCTGGTAAAGAGAACATTTTTGCTGACTGTGAAACCTTTTGTGGCCCCATGGAATGTGTTCATCAAGAGAACAAGATGGGGGACTGGACAAGGAGCTCAGTGTCAGAGCATTTGCCCAGCTCGTGTGGCTGTGGTTGTTTTCAGCACTGTTTTGTTGACCTTCCCACTTTTCACTTTTTACTTCCTTCTCTTGGTGCCACATTTGTGAAACTCCCAAAGGCAGTTTGTTAATCCAGAGACAGAGAGAACCCAGAGTCACTGACCCTCACTCTCCATCTCTTGACTGGCTGCCAGTTCACCATAGAGAGATGGCTACAGGGCTCTAATTATTCAGACAGTACAGTGTCCAAAGAAAGAAGAGAGACCACTTTTTCTTTCAGCCCTTTCTTAGGAGAAAATATGTTTCCAGAACCTCTTTGCACACCAGACTATTTGTCTCATTAACCAGAGTTTGGTCAAATGCCCTCTCCTGAAATAATTGTAGAGAAATTAATTGTAACCACAGCAGCTTGGGGTGGGATGACTCCCCCTGGGGCACCTGACTGTGTGAGAAAGAACTGCACAACCCTGAGGTCCTACTGCAAAAGAGAAAGGAGGGAAGGCATGTGCAGCCCTTCTCTCAGATGGCCGGGATTGTTGGGGAATACAGCATGCAACTCACAGGCTATCTACTGAGACAGGCACTCAAGACCAGCACCATCATTATGAATTTGACAAGGTATGAGGCTTGACTCTGTGGTTCACTTTTTTTGATTTGCGTAAGTTAAACCATTCTTTCATCTTGGATAAAAACAACTTGGTCATGATGTATACTCTTCTTAACATGCTGTTGTTAAATACAATTTGCTAATACTAAGAATATTTTCTTCTAAGTTCATTAGGGATGTTGGTTGGTAGTTTTCTTTACTTCATGTGCTTTATCTGGTTTTGGTATGAGTGAGATACTGGCTTTATAGAATGAATTTAAAGTGTTCAATCCCTTTCTGTTTCATGGAGTAACTTGAGAAACATTGGAATTAGTTCTTGAAAGTTCTGGAAAATTCAGGTGAGAATCTCTCTGGTCCTGGTCTTTTCCACATTGGAAAACTTTTTACTACTGCTTCTATTTCATTTCTGGTTACTGGTGTGCTTAAGTTTTCTGTGTCCTCCTTATTCTATTTCGTCAAGTCACATGTGTCCAGAAACATTTCCATTTCTTCTAGATTTTTCAATTTGTTGGAGTGTTTTAAGTTTCTGAAATAGTTCCAATGATCCTCTAGATTTCTGTGATGTCTGTGGTGATTTTTTCTTCTTTAATTTTATTAATTTGCATTCTTTTCTTTTGGTTAGTTTGAGCTAGGGCTTCTCAATCTTGATTATCTTTTTTGAAAAACCAGCTCTTTTTTTCTTTGATTTTTTTTTTGTGTTTTTATTCTCATTGATTTCAAATCTAATCAATTATATCCTTCCTTTTACTGGTTTTGTAGTATTTTTAAATTGTTGTCTCTTGTTTTTCAAGGGCCTTGAGATGCATTGTTATGTTGGTTTCTACTTTTTTATTTTTTTGAGATTTCTGATTTTTTTATGTATGTGCTTACAGCTGTCAACTTTCCTTTTACAGTTGGCTTTATAGTGTCCTAGAGGTCCTGGTATGTGTACCATTATTCTCATTTGATTCCAGGAACTTTTAAATTTCTCCTCTGATTTCTTCTATCACCCATTCATTATTCAAAATTGTTTTGTTCGATCTCTGTGTTTATATTGTTTCTGTACTTTTTTTGGTGTTTAATTTTATTCTACTGTGATCAGAATTTATGTAATGAGTTGCATCTTTTGTGTGTGTGTGTGTGCATGTGGGGTAAATGTTGCTTTGTGACCTAAAGTATGATCTGTTTTGGAGAAGCTTTCATGAGCAGCTGAGAAGAAATTATATTCAAATATTGTTGAATGAAATATTCTATAGATGCCTGCTAAGTTCTTTTTAAAAATATTGTTTAGGTTTGAAGAGTCTTTACTGAGTTTTTGTGTGACTGATGAGAGGGGTGTGTTGTAATCACCTTACGTTGTACTGAGAACTATCTGAGGCTGTAATCACAGTGTTTTCTGTTTTATATAATTAGGTTGACCAATGTTTGGTGCATAAATATTGTTTTGTTTTATTGTTTTGCTTTGTTGTTTCCTTTACCAGTATGAAGTGACCTTTCTGATCTCTTCTGATTAATTTA
Organism: Sciurus carolinensis; assembly: GCF_902686445.1. NCBI lineage: Eukaryota > Metazoa > Chordata > Mammalia > Rodentia > Sciuridae > Sciurus > Sciurus carolinensis. The sequence goes on from NC_062224.1 coordinate 30,627,967, forward strand.
GGCTTGAATTCTGCTTCATTGGAAATGAAAATGGCTAGTTTGCTGGTTTTCAGACTCTCTTCAAATGGTATATCAATTTCCATCCTTTCATTATCACCTTATGCATGTATTTGCCTGTAAGGTGTGTCCCTTTCAAATAGCACAGTTAGTTCTTATTTTTAATCCATTCTACCAGCCTACATCTTTTAATTGCAGAGTTGAGACCATTTAAATTCAATGTTATTACAGAGACATGTTTATTAGTTTTTGCCATTTTGATTTATTTCTTATGTTAAATTTGGTCCTGTTTCTCACTTGCTTAACTATTCTTCAAATGAGATTTTTTTCATTTGTGAGTGCTAGAGTATTTTTAGATTTCTACTGTGTGAAATATTTTTATAATTTTCTGTAGTAATGGCTTAGTAGTCATGAATTTTATGACTTGCTGCTTATCTTAGAAGGTTTTTATTTCTTTTCTGAATCTGAGAGATAACTTTGCTGAATATAGCAATCTTGTTTGACAGTTATTTCCTTTCAGGACTTGGGACACATCATTCTAAACTTTCCTGGATTTTAAAATTCATGCTGAGAAATGAGAGGTAATGCTGATTGACTTGTCTGTAAATGGGCATGATATTTTCCTCTTGAGGCTTTTAAACTTCTATTCTTTTTTTGTTAGGCATTTTAATTACAGTGCATTATGGAGAATCTTTTTTTTTTTATCTTGCCTATTTGGGGTTCTGTATTTGGATGTTCATCTCATTGTCAAGGTTTGGAAGTTTTTCAGTTATAATATCCCTGAAGAAGTTATCCATGCCATTAGTTGTATGTCATAACCCACTTTAATTCAAGTGATTCTTAAATTTGATCCCTTAATGTCCCAGACTTCTTGTTATTCCTATCATGTTTGTTTATTTTCTTTCCTTAAATAGTGTCTGAATGGTCAATGCTGGCACTTTGACTTCCAGCTCTGAGATTGTGTCTGCAGCATGGTCTACACTAACAGACATTCAGATGAATATTTTATTTGATTTATTGTGTCTTTCATTTCTAAGATTTATGTTTGGTTATTTTTCATTATGTGTAACTCCTTATTGAATTTCTCATCCATATCCTTTATTACCTTCCTAATTTGCTCAGTTGTTATTTGTGTTCTCTTGGAATTCATTGACCACTTTTCTAGTCATTCTTTTGAATTTTTTCTATTTCCTTTATTTCAGTATCTTTAGGGTCAGTTGCTGGTGAATCATGAAATTGAGAAGGTATTGTGTTACCTTGTATATTCATATTTCATGTTTTCCTGGGTTCGGTTTTATGTATCTTTTGGGATTGATTTATCTTCCACTATTACATGTGGGTTTTTTTAGGGCACTACCTCCTCTTGCCAAAGTGTCTTCTGTTTTTTCTGTAGAAGTAAAGGTCCATGAGTGGAAACTAAGGGTCCTGTCAGTTGTTCCTATTGGGACCTAATCATTTGTTCTAGGGGTTTGAGTTTTCTGTGATTTTTAGGTACAGTGTTGCTGAAGTTTGAGTACGGTTAATTTTGGTGTAGATCAAGGTGAGCTGTCTCTTCGCTGGGTTTGGTTTAGTTTATTAGCAGAGTTTATTCCCTGTGAACTTGTACTTTCTCTGTAGATTGCTAGCACTTCACAGAAGAAGCAGGAAAAAAATTTAAAAACTACTGAAGCAAACTATATACAGCATTATAATAAATAACCCAGTACCTACTATGACATCTACAACACTAATTACCCCAAAACAGAAATGGCAAGGTCAGCAATTGCCAGCAGCATAAACAATAAATAACTGTGAACAAGAACTGGCATTATACTAAGTTGCAGGTGTGAACTATGCCATCCATATAATTAAAAACCACAACAGCATGAATGGTAGGGGCAGCAGTAACATGGACCAAATAGTTCTAAAAGATAGTGGAAATACAGTTCATTAAGAAAACAGAACATGTGATAGGTAGGTTAAAAAAAAGTTTAGAATGCTTAAAACTTGAAGTGAGAGAACACAGATATAGCAACTGAAAGTTATCAATAAAGAGGAGAAAAAAGAAAAGTAGAAGAAAGAACAAAGGAACTTAGTTGTTAATGGGAGAAGGAAGAAGAGAGAAAGAAATGAGACACAAGCAAACAAAATAAAACAAAAATGTCATAACCCTCAATCAAGGCAAGGAAATATAACTGCATTAAAAATGCTAAGGATGAGAAACAAGAAATATGTGTGTGTGTATATATACTGTGAATCAATCAGCACAGTAGGAACACCAAGAAAAAGGGAAAAAAGATTTCATAATATCAAATAAAAGAATTGTATCTATTAAGGTAGTTAAAACTGTCCAGGAAAGATAGTTACTTAACATTAGACTACCATTTATGATGGACTAATTTAGTCTAGCATTAAATCATACAAATGCAATTGTACAATGAGTATTTTTATGTTATTCTTCCCTTCCTCCTTGAAAATGGCACTCAGGATTCAAAATCACTTGAATTATTTGAAGAACATTTTATTTCCTGTGCAATTATCTATCTTCCAGTCCTTTAAATAAGCCATCTCAATTTTTTTTATTATTAACAGACAACACCGTGAGCCAGACTTATTTTCTTAAGTCAGGTTAGCATATTCTTTATGACAGTGGGTGGCATCAGATGGGGATTCTTTAACCTCCAGGAAATAATAAGCCTCGTGCTGGAGTGCATCAACCAACTTCACATCTACAGCAGTGCCGTGTACTTGGCTGAAGTGACACCACTGGGCAAGAAGCCAGTGAGTCCTGGAAAACCATCCCTAATTCTCTGTAGAGTTGCTGGGTAAGGACTTTGGAATTCCCAACACAATGGAGTTAGTACGTTTAACAGGCTAACAGCAGTTTTATAACATTTTCCTGATCAAGACTAAATCTTTAGTATTTTACTAATAACTAATGATGTTAATCTAAATCTGTCTGAGTGAGGAAAGTAGCTGGAGTAACAAATGGGCTTGGGTAATGGCAGAGGCTGTCCATGCTGTGGTTTGTGAGGTGAGAGATCTCCTTGTGGGTGTGGATTAAATATTTCCATTTTGTTCTAAAGTCATTGTCAAAGTCCCCCTCTTTTCACAGCCCCATCGTGGCAGAGATCTGCTCTAATCTCCTTCCCTGGTCTTGATGGGATCAGCTTTTCTCAGTTTCTAAGTGTGCTCAATCTAAGTTAAGTGATGCTTGGGGTGGTTTCTGCCATGTTCCTGTTGGACCATTGCAAACATAGGCCTTTGTTGTTATGGGCTTAAAGTATTGCAGTAGCTTCTAGTTCTCTCTTACTCAGAATTGGGAGGGGCCTCAGATTTTGCCAGTGAGTATGCAGCTGTCTTGGCTAGTGGGCGTTCATTGTACTGTAGTACTTACCACATTTTTTCTTCGTTGTATGGTCCTGGTTTTGAAGGCAAGAACAGTTCCTTTCTGGTTTTTGCAGCTCTTTCATCTAACTTAGCATCTGGCATAGAGAGGATATCCTGTATATATACATTGATGAAATGACTGGATTCTGGTGGAATAGGAAGGTTTACCAGAACATAGAAAAGAAATAAGGCACTTTTACTATGAAGAACGTACAGTGCTCAAAATATTTGAAAATTCTTTGTTATGTAATTGACCTTTGTTAAACTTTATAAAGTCACATTACAATATAGCAAATAAAACTTGTGGCTCTTAGACATAGGAGGGTAACATATGACTAGAATTTCTGTGAGCAAAATCAAAAACACTAAAGCTTTACAAGAATCTAGATTTATTATTGTACCCACAGCATCATCAGGATGAGAATTTTGTCGTGGTGCCAAAATACTAAATATGTTTTTCTCTGAGTGCAGAAGTTATAGCACTGAATTTCTGAATGAGGGACAGACTGGATTGGGTATATTTTTTTAACAGCATAGTGTAACTTGATCTGCTGTGACACCAGCTGAATTCCTCAAAGGAGGTGATTTGTGCAGAGGTATGTCACCTGTGGATAATGTTCAGAGAGAATGTTGTGGGTAAACTGAGGTAATATGCATCTTACCTTTTCCTGTCACCTAGTCCCACAGTCTCCATTGGTCCCTTCAGCAGATCCTATGCTCCTGTGTCCATGAGCAGTGAACTTGAGCAGAAGGAATTATGATGATTTTCATGTGGTCGTAGAAAAATCCATTCAGCAAAGTCCACACTTCAGCCTTATCTTTCTGAGCTACTTATCCCTCCAGCCTGTGCACCACAAAACTCCACAAAGTTTCTTGGGATTTATTGTTATCATTTTAGAACCTACAGAAGTAGTGTTAATGTACTCTACCAAATGCTGGGGCTAGGGTGTGAGCCCAACTCCTCACTGTGACTAGTTTTGTGGTTTGCTTTTATGGAACATGGCTAGAGATATGATTTTAAAATGACTTGGTCAAATAGAAAGAGAGGAAACAGTTGCAGTTGGAATGGTGTGTCTGTTGGGGTGTGTTCAGTTTACAACAACTTGAGTATCCTAACCCTAGTTGCCTTTAGCCACAGAGGGGGATTCTGGGCTCATGTAACTGGCACTCTGCTTTCTGCAGTGCCAGCTCCCTTTTATGGCCTCTGCTGTCTTTTGTCAATTCCTGCAGCTGTGTGCTTTCCCTGACATGGGAGGGGGAAATGGAAGAAGGCTGCTTCAAGTAGCTGTCTTTTGAGAAAGAGCATGCAAGTTCCCAAACCACCTGATAAACTACTGTTCATGTTTCATTAGCCACACAGTGCCTGACCTCGAAACCAGTCATTCTGGCAGAGGAGGGAATTTCCCACTACTGGGTTAATCTGACCAGGGACCCATTCCTGAAACTGCACTCAAGCTCCCAGCTGTCCAGGTCCACCACTGGTGGACATGGTAACAGATTCGTGTCCCATTTCCTGATCTGCAAAGTGGAGAGAGAGAAAGTATGTATTAGGGTTGTTGTGCCGATTTAAAGGCACTTGGAAACATTTTAGGCCAGGTAGTCAGTGACACCTGTGTTCATAACAAATAATATAAAGTGACCATAGTGATTACCCTTGTCATCACATGTTTTAAATTTAATGAAATTGTCAAATGCTTCACATCACATTACTTTGTTCTTCTAACCATTATGCCCATTTCTTTGGATACTTATGTCATCATTTTTTCCCTGTTGATAATAATATTTTCTTCTCCAAATTCTTTTATTTTTCTTATTATTCCCCTTCAAAATAAAGTTGTAAATAACAAATTTCACATAGAACTGGTGGATACAACAATGGAAGTTCTGGATTACCTTGTAGACATTGGATCATGAGTCTGGTTGGTCCATGAGAGGAAGTACAGCTTTCTATATAGTTGTCTCCAGTCTGAAACTTTTACATTCTGTAACTGTACCCATTCCCTGAAGACACCATCTCCATCTCACATGTATGTACCTGACATACTCTAAATACAGTCAGCTCACCACAGTCATGGGATCTGCCTCTGTGGATTCAACTAGACATGGACTGAAACTATTCAGAAGCTTAGGATCTGTGCCAAACCCTAAATGACACAGCAAGACAACTATCTATATGGTATTCTCATTGTGTTGGGCATTATAAGTAATCTGGCAAAGATTTAAAGTCCGAGGGAAGACATTTATAGATAATATGCAAAAGCGATGCCATTTTACACACGGGCCTTCAGCATCTGAGCATTTGTTCATGTCATTTTGTCCCTGCTGGATATGGAGGGAGGGGACTGTATCTGAGACCTGAGTGATGTGTAGATCTTATAAGGTCTTTGGATGTTCTCTCTGCCTTCTTCCTTCTCTCCTTCAGTCTTAATTTCAGACTTCAGAGAGCCTCACAGTCTTCCCCCCTAAAGTCCATGACCTCTAATGCCCGTCTGCTTACCTCTGAGTCTGACATCTAGAGCACCCCAACCCTACACCTGGCCTTTCCCTGCCTTTCCTCCCTTGCTCACTATTAGGCTGCTCTGCCTGTGTCCTCCCAGTCCTTTCTTGCAATCCAGAATTGCAATCCACATCTAGAACGTGTGGTGTTATTCTGTATCAAAGAAATCCGAACATTTATTAAAAATGTTTATTCCCTTAACTATTTACATCTCATTTGATTAAGAAAGGATTTGATGTTACTATTATTTACTCTTGATATAGTTACAATTCCCTGAAACTTACCTTAAGAGGTGATAATACTATAATAACCATGTATGTCTCTTAAGAACACAGTGCTTTCAGGCACACACATATTTTTACTTTTAAAGTAATTGTTTTTGGACAAAGAGATTAATTCTAAGTGTACTTCCCCCCCAAGATGAAAATGCTCCAGTACGTAAACACATTTTACCTTTACATTTGCACAGTAAAACTGCCCATTTGCAGTTTTGGTTAATTGGTTAATTGCCCATCCTGCACCTGGTTCTTCCAGGTAATTCAAAATGTTTACGTATTTAAATACCTTACCTCAAGAAAGTTTTCTTTTCCTTTCTGTTCACTTCCTTAAGCATCATAATTCCTTGGGTGGTTTCTTGATGGGACATCTTTATATAACAGAGGCCGTCATGCTGGGGACACATGAACTTGGGAATTCATGAATCTTGGTATTGCTACAAGTTCTCTTTCTATTTGGATTTCTATAACAGAAGGCTATAATATATGTGTCTTATAATCACAAATGTTTGATTCTCTTTATTCTGAAGCCTAGGAGGTCCAAGTTCAAAACTCCAGCACTACCTGTTTGGTTAGGTGGCACCTTTTCACTGTGTCCTCCCATGGCAAAAGGGGAGAGGATGTCTCTATTAGTTGCATTTCTAAAGTCCCTGCTCTTAAGACCTAATCCTCTCCCAAAGCCCTACCTCCCAAGGCTGGGGGCATAGGATTTCAGCATATGAATCTTGTGGTTGGGGACTCAGACTTTGAGACTATAATAGAATCTTCATCCATTCATCTAAGATGAATTGAATGCCTGCCATGGGAAACGCCCTGATCCAGGTGTTGAAGAACAGTGGTGGCCAGGGTATGGTGCCTGTTCTTGTAGAGCTCATGGTGGCCTGAGAGGTACTGGTAGCAAGGATAACAGAGCCAGCCATAGTGCTATGTGGTTGTGTTGCAGTGCCTATCATGGAGCTGTGGTGACCACAATTTCCTTTCTCAGTGGTTGTTACCATTACACCAGATGGACTTGTGACATGTCATTCAGGGTAGAGGGATGAGTTTGGAGGCCAACCAGTCGAATACACATTTATCATTATTGACCAGCTAGTATCCATCCTTCACTTCACTATTATTTTCCTTATTTTTCCAACTATCAGCTTACTCAAAAACAATCTCCTTAAATGAAGGGCCCTAATAATATAAATATTATCTTGATCTTGTAAACCCAAAAAGAAGTCTTAAACTTAACTTCTTAGAGAAAAATTCAGGGAAAACAACAAATTCCACCTTCAGCTCCCAAAGCTGATATTACTAACTTAAACTATTCCCTGCACTAACACGTGATCAGTTCTTCCAAATTTGACTTCTATGTCACTATTAATTACTCTATTGTTTACAAAATTACCTCTGTGTATAGTGTGCATTAATGTGTGCTCCCATATGATAATGTATATCCATAAAAACTTTTAGTAAGTACCTAGTACATTCTATGTTTAATCAACATTAAAACCCATCCCATGCATATAAGCAAGTACATCATCTCACATAGTACATATAAAACCTCATATTAATTATCCCACATCGCTAATTCTTTGAGGAGTCGGATATTCTTCACTGTCACAAATTCTAGTATTGCATATCACATCCAATTTACTGGTGGCACAGACCCCATTTCGGTCATAGTCCTTTCACAGTCCAAATGGATAGCCCTTTCCAACAGAGGTCTCTCAGTCTACCATCCTCCATGAAACCATCAACCAACCCAATGTGTGTCCCTCTTCTTGCTCTTATCCTATGAAACTTGGGGGTAGCTTATCTGAATCTTTATCTGGCATCTGGTTCCTACCTCAAGGGCATAACTTGTAACTCAATCTCAAGTTCCCCTTAAATAAGGCATCACAATGGATTAGTGTCATATTTGAAGGTGATCCAACATAACTAACTCTCATGTCTTTAGTAGTTTTTATTTTGTAGGTATGCTTCCACTAGCCATTGACTGTCAGAGGCCCCAACACAATCAATTCAATTGTAGCTGAACTTATTATAAGGTCAGTATTCTCATCTAGCATATTAACCATAGGGTATTAATATATTTATGCTTGATGGACAAAAAATACAGAATTTCACAAGAACCCTTCATATTACCTACACAATGTTTGGCCCCTTATTCTTAACCCTGGATAATGTTGTTCTTATGTGATCTAAACTTTATTAACTTTTATCCCAGTATATCCATACTAATAAATTAAAATTTAATCTTCTTTTATACTAAAGTCCCACTAATGAACACAAGGAACTAGAAATCTTCCTAAACCCTTACTAATTAACATAATACCTACATAATACATTATCTTACCCACCCTATATAAGATGTGTCTTATTTCAAGTCAATATGCAGTTGTATAAATTTATAATCAGTTTATGTAGCTTAAACACTGACAATGCTTAGATGAGTATACTCTATAAACACAAAGGTTTGGTCCTGATCTTTTTATTAGCTTGTAGTAAACTTACACATGCAAGCATATCTGCCCCAGTGAGAATGCCCTCTATCAAGATATGATCAAAAGGTGCAGGTATCAAGTTCACTAATAATAAGTAACTCACAAGGTTTGCTCAGCCACACCCCAGTGATTGCTCACACACAGAGCAATGAGTAAAATTAACATGTAAATGAAAGTTATACTAAGTTATACTATAACAGGACTGGTAAATGTTGTGCCCACCACCGTGGTCATAATTGATCCTAGTTAATACAATGTGATGTAAAGTGTGACTAAGATAATCATTAAATAACACTGAGCTCTAAGCTGTAGAAAACCTTAGTCATAATAAAATAACATAATAAAGTAGTTTTAGAACACCTGAATTCACTATAAGCTAAGACCCAAATTGGGATTAGATACCCCACTATGTTTAGCCCTAAACATAAATATTCAATTAATAAGAATATTTGCCAGAGTACTACTAGCAACTGCTGAAAACTCAAAGGACTTGGTGGTGCCTTATATTTCTCTAGAGGATCCTGTTCTATAATTGATAAACCCTGATAAACCTTACCACCTTTTGCTATATCAATCTATATACCACCATCTTCAGCAAATCCTAAGAAGGCCTTACAGCAAGCATAAGAATAATACATAAAAACATTAGGTCAAGGTGTAGCCCATAAGGTGAAAAGAAAGGGGTTGCATTTTCTCTTTTCTAGAACAGCATTCACAATAGCATTTATGAAATCTTAATGCCTAAGGCAAATTTAGTAGTAAGCTAAGAAGAGAGAGCTTAGTTGAGTTGGATGTCTCTCCATCAATATGGTTTTATGTATTTATAAAATTTGCTTATTCACATTTTTTCTTATGGTTTTTGAGTAGGGTTCTCTTTTTTTCTCTTTTTTCTCTCTTTTTTTTTTTTCTTTGGAGTTGGGGGTTGATGCCAGAGCTTAACCAATGTGAGGCAAGTGCTTTGACACTGAGCTATATCCCAATGTGTTTGCTCACTTGTCGATTAAGGTTGGGTTATTTTCATTTTGGGGCTGCTATGCATAAATCTTTATTTTACAAAAAGAAAAAGAACTGACCAATAGCAGTTAGTATGGTCCAAGTCCTAATTAGCATAGATTTGAACCAAAAGCAGTGAACCAAGAACTGTATAAACCCCTAGCAGAGTGACCTAATGAGGAAAATGTGCCATGGAGTCTGGTGTTACAGTGCTAGGATTCTCTTCTGCAGAGTAAATTCTTCAACTTCATGAGACAAGAATTCAGAAAAAAGGAGAAATGGATGTGCAGCACTTGATGGGATGGACCGACATTAGCAGGTGGAGATGCAGGCCCAGGCTTCTGTAGCCAAGAGAAGTGTTGCAACTTGAGCAAACCCTCACCTGCAAGCAGAAGCAGTGAACTGAGTTTCATCACAGAACTCCGGTTTCAAAGGTACCATTAAATGTTAAGATAATTAGTAACTATTTTTAAATTTTTCAGTTTTAATTCCTGTTAGTGAAAATTCTGAGATGTTTTTGCTGAGATGAAAAAGTCTGGTAAAGTGGTTTTATGCCATAAGGATTAAAGGGGGTGTGTCTGTGGGGTGCTCTCCCTCATGGATGTAAGTTAGAAGAATAAGGTGAATCTATTCTTTACAGGAGGGAAGGAAAGAACAAATGAGATTAGATGAAAAAAATTAGAGAATATGCTTAAGTTGGTGTTTATTGTTATTTTGACCATTTTTATTTCCATATGTGTTATCTTCTGTCAAAAAGTATGCCCATTTACTCTAAAGCCGTCCCATTTGTGTTCCTCTTTTAATTGACTTGAAAAAGAGTCCAAAGAATGAAACATGGCAAGAGTAAAAATTGACCCTTTTTGTTTCAACTGAACTGTTCACTATGAAAGCAGTGTTTTCTCTGGTGCCTTTGGAGACTAGACATGCTAAGAGTTTCATAAGTAGAATGTCTCAACCCAGACCCAGGCTCCTGTGCAACAAGAAACAGCCTGAGTGGCAGGAGAAGAGGTATATTTGGTGGTCTCTGTCTTTATTTACAGAGAGCTCAATACCTGATTGAGAAATCTAGACTGTAATAAAAGTCACAAATACTCATTATAGTAATAATTGATAAAGACATACACAGTCTTGATCAGTTCAAAGGCTCTCTGAAGATTGTCTTTAAGTCCTTTAAATACAGTATCGATAAAGGTGTGGTGTTAAGCTGTGTTAAATAGAATTAAAGTATCAGATTTATTTTAATAATTAGAAGGTTCAGTCCTTTGAAAACCATTCAAGCTTTAAAAAATCATATATATATATATATATATATATATATATATATATAAGTTGTTAATGGATACAATACCTTTATTTTTATTAGATGCTCAGGATCAAACATAGGGCCTCATGGTTGCTGGGTGAGTGCTCTACCATTGAGCCACAACCCCACCCCTCAAGTTAAGGTGTATTACACTCTAAGGAAAGAACTGAGGACTACAGTCCCCATGGGCACTTCCTCCCCATGGGCAGTATCTTTCTCCCCATAGGCATGGACAGTATCTTCCTCCAATTGCTACCTTTATAGATTTTTTTTTCTGTGAGATTATAACCTATGGAATGATGATTACAATAGTTTAGTGGTCTTCAGTTGATTTTGGTTAAATATCCCACATGGTAATTTCATAAACATTTGCACATCTTTCGAACATTGGAAGGCGGACAGGAATTTTTCTGTGTTTAGTTTAGGTAGGTTCATGGAAGATAACTTCCAGTGTACTAAAGGAGTGACATTTTAAAATGGTACCACCACTCCCTTCAAAGTATCCATTTGAAAATGCTGTTGTGATTTCATTCTCACTTTCATTTATTTTTAAAATATTTTACCTTATCTTATTTAACAGTTAAAAAACCAATGTGCATGATTCCTCTTTCTCATTTCAGTTACCCTCTGATTATAGAATGTTAACACAAGGTAGTATATTTTTATGACTGGAAGACTTTTCCTTCTCACCATACTCCTTTGCAACAAAATGTTTATATACATTTATATATTTCCTATTAGTTTGTAATTTGAAGAAGTTTTTCTGTTAGTATTATTAATGATAATATTGTTTCATTGAATGTGAATGTACAGTTGATCAAATCCACCAATCTTTAAAGAAGGGCTCATTCCAATACTCCTTAAAGTATTACATGAAATAGAAGAGGAGGGAACCCTCCCAAACTCGTTCTATGAAGCCAATATCACCCTGATACCTAAACCAGATAGAGACACATCGAGGAAAGAAAATTTCAGACAAATATCCTTAATAAACATCGAAGTAAAAATTCTCAACAAAATTTTAGCAAATAGCATACAAAAATATATTAAAAAGATAGTGCACCACGATCAAGTGGGTTTTATCCCAGGGATGCAAGGTTGGTTCAACATTCGGAAATCAATAAATGTCATTCACCATATCAACAGACTTAAAGTTAAGAATCACATGATTATTTCAATAGATGCAGAAAAAGCATTCGATAAAAAACAGCATCCCTTCATGCTCAAAACACTAGAAAAAATTGGGGTAGTGGGAACATTCCTTAACATTATAAAGGCCATCTACGCTAAGTCCATGGCCAATACCATTCTAAATGGTGAAAAACTGAAAGCGTTCCCCCTAAAAACTGGAACAAGGCAGGGATGCCCTCTTTCACCACTTCTATTCAACATCATCCTTGAGATTCTAGTCAGAGCTGTTAGACAAATCAAAGAAATTAAAGGGATATGAATTGGAAAAGAAGAACTCAAACTATCCCTGTTCACTGATGACATGATTATATATTTAGAAGAACCTGGAAATTCCACGAGAAAACGTTTAGAACTCATAAGTGAATTCAGTAAAGTAGCAGGTTACAAGATCAATGCTCATAAATCCAATGCATTTTTATACATAAGTGATGAATCTTCAGAAAGAGAAATTAGGAAAACTACCCCATTCACAATAGCCTCCAAAAAAATAAAATACTTGGGAATCAATCTCACAAAAGAGGTGAAAGACCTCTACAATGAGAACTGCAGAACGCTAAAGAAAGTAATTAAAGAAAACCTTAGAAGATGGAAAGACCTCCCATGTTCCTGGATAGGCAGAATTAATATTGTCAAAATGGTCATGCTACCTAAAGTGCTATACAGATTCAATGCAATTCCAATTAAAATTCCAATGATGTACCTTACAGAAATATAGCAAGGAATTATGAAATTCATCTGGAAAAATAAAAAACCCAGAATAGCTAAAGCAATCCTCAGTAGAAAGAGCAAAGGAGGGGGTATCACAATACCAGATCTTAAACTCTATCACAAAGCAATAGTAACAAAAACAGCAATGTATTGGTACCAAAATAGACAGGTAGATCAATGGTATAGAATAGAGGACATGGACACAAACCCAAATAAATACAATTTTCTCATACTAGACAAAGGTTCCAAAAATATGCAATGGAGAAAAGATAGCCTCTTCAACAAATGGTGCTGGGAAAACTGGAAAACCATATGCAACAGAATGAAATTAAACCCCTATCTCTCACCCTGCAAAAAAACTCAACTCAAAATGGATCAAGGACCTTGGAATCAGATCACAGACACTGCATCTTACAGAAGAAAATGTGGGTCCAAATTTTCAACTTGTTGGCTTAGGATCAGACTTCCTCAACAGGACTCCCTTAGCACAGGAAATAAAAGCAAGAATCAACACTGGGATAGATTCAAACTAAAAAGCTTTCTCTCAGCAAAGGAAACTGTCAGTAATGTGAAGGGAGAGCCTACAGAGTGGGAGAATATCTTTGCCACTCATACTTCAGATAGAGCGCTAATTTCCAGAATCTATAAAGAAGTCAAAAAACTCTACACCAAGAATACAAATAACCTAGTCAACAAATGGGCTAAGGAAATGAACAGACACTTCACAGAAGAAGATGTACAAGCAATCAACAGATATATGAAAACATGTTCAACATCTCTAGTAATAAGAGAAATGCAAATCAAATCTACCCTAAGATTTCATCTCACCCCAATTAGAATGGCGATTATCAAGAACACAAGCAACAATAGGTGTTGGCGAGGATGTGGGGAAAAAGGTACACTCATAAATTGCTGGTGGGGTTGCAAATTAGTGCAGCCACTCTGGAAAGCAGTATGGAGATTCCTCAGAAAGCTTGGAATGGAACCACCATTTGACCCAGCTATCCCACTCCTTGGCCTATACCCAAAGGACTTAAAATCAGCATACTACAGAGATACAGCCACATCAATGTTCATTGCTGCTCAATTCATCATAGCCAGATTGTGGAACCAACCTAGATGCCCTTCAGTTGATGAATGGATAAAGAAAGAAACTGTGGCATATATATACAATGGAATATTACTCTGCTATGAAGAATGATAAAATTATGGCATTAGCAGGCAAATGGGTGAAATTGGAGAATATCATGCTAAGTGAGATAAGCCAATCTCAAAAAACTAAAGGATGAATGATCTGGCTGATAAGCAGATGAGGACATATAATGGGGAGTGGGAGGGGTTGGGGTTAGGGTTAGGGTTAGGTTTAGGTTTAGAGATAAGGAGGGTGGTAAGAATGGAGGAAAGAAGGACTTTATAGAGGGAAAAGAGGGGTGGGAGGGATGGGGGAAGGGAAAAAATAACAATGAATCAAACAACATTGCCCTATGTAAATTTATGATTACACAAATGGTATGCCTTGACTCCATGTACAAATAGAGAAACAACATTTATCCCATTTTTTTACAATAATTAAAAAGAAAGAAAAAAATGATAAATGGGTTTTATCTTACATAAATAAAGTAAAACATGTAGGAAGAATTGTGTGGGCAGATTAATTTTATCATTGTTTGTCATAACCCAAAACTAGAAAAGACTAAAATGTCTAACAAAATTATGTTTTAACATTAACTGGAATTATCTGTCAGAATATATTGATATGGAAAAGCATCTATGAAAATATAGTGAAATTAAAGCAAGTTATAATGCAATATATGGGCATTTCAAATTTCATTTTAATAGAAAAGAAATCCTTCCACATGTTGGCACATGCTTATACAACATCTGTTGGAGAGATGTACCATCTTTTAATTTCAAGTACTTGAGATAGATCCAAAGGGATAGTGCATAGGAATTTGAGAATAGGGAGACTTTGTTTTGGTTGTTTAACTTTAAAAAAGTAAGCCCCGTATTATTTTCCCCATTACAATGGATATGTTTCTTTTATAATATCAAAACCAATTAGAGAAACACTACCATTGCTCTGACATCCTGGGGCACAAGTTTTATGCACTTTTTTTTTTATTTCTCTAGGACGGATTCCTATAAGTGAAAATATTAACTGAAGAACTGTGAATATTTGGTACCTCTTAATCTATTTTGCCCAAAGCAGTCACGTTTGACACATTCATCTCTGACTCTTTTGCCTAATATCCCATCAGTTTTAGAGTTTGCATTCTAATTCTGTTTGCTGTCTATTTCCTTCTGTGGTTTCCACTCAGACACTCTGATTATGGAAGCTGATATGGCATTGTAACAGCTCATCCTAGGGCATTTTGATTTGCTATGAATCCATCCTTTTCTTCTGGAATACCCAGTTGTCATCATCTTTTACTTATTTTTTTTCCTGCTGTAGAATTGCACAGTATTATATTATTATTTTTTTCATCCTCAGTTTTGCTATTTTATTTATCTTCTCAAATTTTGTATATTCATCCTTTGTAGTACTTTATTTCTAGATTATTAATCCCTTTTATCTTTAATTCTCTCATTTAAATGAAAGATAAAGGAATGTGTTTTTAGAAGTTGTGCATGCAATTTGTAATTTAGAGGTACAGATCTGGATTTCTCTGCAACTTGTTTTTGTGCTAGATTTACTTAATTCCCTTTTACAGAGGAATAATGAAGCCTAGATGCTTGATGAGTTTCGAACTACATTAAAAAAATAGCGGTCCTTGTAATAACTGATTTTTCCACCTAATGATTGAAACAGTTGCATATTCACACACTAAATCAAACATGATGGCCGATGTGTTTTCTGATAACGTTATATCAGTACACCATGTGATCTGTACAGGATGCCTACCTCTCTCTTGAAATTTGCAAATTTGGTGAGAGGAAAATTTTCTTGAAATGTGCAGGTTTTATATATACAGATAAATCAATATAAATAAGATGTTAAAAGCAAGGTATCATTTTTACCAATTTGAACACATATCTGGTTTTTTAAAATTTGCCTTTGTAAATTTTGGGAATGGATATGTTTTATGTTTGTTGATAATATTTCTCCATTTTTGTTTATTTATTTTATTAATATTTCTAAGAGGTTCTTAATGATATTTTTATGTTATTATCATCATCTATAAATCTCAATTACTTCCCACAATATATTAGTTTGGAAAAGAATTATAAAGTATTTTCTCAGAATAGTAACTAAATTAATAAACAATTTTGACTTTCCAATGTAAGAAAGATCTTCCCTACCCAATATTTTTGTCCACTTAATCATTATCTGCTTCTTTCATAAACCATTCCACTTGGTGTATGTGTGTGTGTTGGGAGGGTTTTTATGTGATTGAAGAATGTGCATAACATGCAGCTTGATAGTATCCCTAGTGTTTTTCTCCCATTTCTCTGCCTCATTTAAAACTTAAACTTGATTTTATGGAGTAAGACTTAGAGACTTAGAGCTGAGTAGGTGTCATTTTTATATTATATTGTGCGTATTACTTACATTAATTGTATTCTATATGGTGGTACTTATAATAAATAGAAAAATCTATAGAAATGATGAAATTCAGGAGTATATGGATTCTGTTGACAAAATTAATGAGATTTTACTCAAAAACTGTAGATTACTGCAGTTTTATTATTTTTATGGACTGATAAAGGGGAAATTCGGTATTCTAAAGTAAGTTTTCCTCCTGTAAATCATGATACATTTTAAACATTTTTGAGCATTATAAAGTTCAAAGCTAATTCTTATTTTTTTTTAATTTTTTTAAAACTTTTTCATATGTGTATATAGGGTAAGGTCCGTCTCAATTTACTGTCCTTCCCATCCCTATCTGCTCCACCCCTCTCATCCCTCAGCTCTGTACAATCCAAAGTTCTTCATTATTTCCTACCCACCCCTCCCCCACTATGGATCAACAGCTGCTTATCAGAGAAAATATTCAGCCTTTGGTTATTTGGAATTGGCTTGTT
Source organism: Sciurus carolinensis (assembly GCF_902686445.1). Lineage (NCBI taxonomy): Eukaryota > Metazoa > Chordata > Mammalia > Rodentia > Sciuridae > Sciurus > Sciurus carolinensis. The sequence goes on from NC_062224.1 coordinate 30,644,812, forward strand.
TCACTTAGCATGATCTCCAATTCCATTCATTTACCTGCAAATGCCATGATTTCATTCTTCTTTAATGTTGAGTAATATCCCACTGTGTATATGTACCACATTTTCTTTATCCATTTATCTGTTGAACAGCATCTCTGTTTATTCCATAGTTTTGCAATTGTGAATTGAGCCACTATAAATATCCATGTGGCTGCATCACTGTAGTATGCTGATTGTAAGTCCTTTGGGTATAAATGGAAGAGTGAGATAGCTGGGTCAAATGGTGGGTCCATACCAAGTTTTCTAAGAAATCTCCATACTGCTTTCCAAAGTGGTTGCACCAATCTTCAGTCCCACCAACAATGTATGAGTGCACTTTTCTCCCCACATCCTCACCAATTGCAAAGCTAACTCTTATTAATAAGCCTTTTATTGCTCCTAAAATGTAAGTTTTGATGTAGTCAGAAAACTTTAATCAAAAATATTTCTTGGAACTAAAATACTGCCATACAATTTTTTTCAATGCAGAAATGAAGAATTTGAATACTTTTGTACATTGTATTGTCATGATTAATGAGTACTACTGTATCAACTAGAGCAGTGCTGTTCTCCTATTTCTTTATGGTATCTGTTTTGTGTTTTTTTTTTTTTTTCTTAACAAATTTGTAACCTTGGAATAATTTTGTTTTAAAAGCATCAAGTTTTAATGTACTTTCTAAACACATTCAAAACTCTGAGCTTTAAAACTGAAATTCTCAGTAGACTCAACAAATCATCCCATTTCCATCCACTAGTGTCTTGCTTCAAAGGGGGAGAAAATGCACCTTAGTCTTCTTTCTTAATCATATTTTACATTTGAAAGCATTTAAAAGCATTTATTTTGAATAATAGAAAAGCACCTTAATATGTTATTTACCAATGAACTTGCAAATGTTTTGAATTTACATCAACAGAATAATTTCTTAACTACTCAAAATTAAACAGTATAAGAATTCCTTTTCAGAAATAAACAACAAGCAAATATCAGAATTATGAATCTGGAAAGATGTGGCTTCAAGCCTTTAAAGTATGCAGTACTTTAAAATGAAGCATGTTGGTTCTAAATAACCAGTTTTGTCAGCATTGATCCTGTGCCTCTAGGTGAGGGGCTCCTGACAGGGGCTTTTATAAGATGATGTGGCACCTACATGTGGCAAGTCAATGCAGTTGCCAATGAATGTGTTCCTCATCATTGTAGCTGGAGGACAGGAGGCCATTTCTTCCATAAGCCTTTTACAATGTTAGAGGAAATGCATAACTCTGTAAAGTTATCTGTAAATCAAAAGGAGTAACATTAAGTCATGGGTTAGTGACAGAAAGATGTTTGCTGTAATTTCAGGGGCCTGGATGCTTTCAGCAGAAAGCTAAGGCTCCCTTGGCTGACCTGCCCATTGAGTCAATGAGCCTGAGTCTGCAGAACCTCATTGGCTTCCAACCACCCAGTGGGCACTTGGAGCATGAGGACAAGAACAGTTTGCGTGTCCTGAAGAATTGGCAGAACCTCCTCCAGGAAGAGGTGAGTCTGCCCATTTCTTCTCCATTGTTTTCTTGGGAAAAGAATTTCTTGGTGGGGAAAATTCTCCTTTAATTCTCCATCTTTACACTTTGAGGTAGAGGGCAGCAGGTATGCTACTGCACTGGGAAACATGCCTGGGAGGTACATAGTCATTACTTTTATTTCTGTCACTGAGTGTCAATTTTACAGGATGAAACTTGCCATTCCCCTGGAAGGGGACATGTACTGTTATCTCAGCTCTCACCAGGCCATTTGTGAGCACTGCAGTTTCCTTCACATTGGTTACACAAATAACAGAACCTTAAACAAAATAAAGGCATTGGAAAGCATTAGAGCTTTCTCACATCTTGCAAGTGATAGTTCAGGACCACATGAACTTCGTGTGCAAAGGGGATCTACACTGGAGAATGCCCATATCCCCAGGAGAAGGCTGAGTTCTGTGTTCCCTATGGGAACAGGGCACACCCAGACTTCTGGTTTTAGTGGCATAAATTAAATTTCTCTGGCTGATTTTATTTCACAAAACTTCCACTGTTATAAAGAATTTGTGAGCCATACTTTATAAAAAGAATAAAAGAAGAACCAAGTGATAGGGCAAATGTTCCGATGCTGTGTCATCCTGGTACCACATATTCCAGAGCTTCAGGGGAGGCTTTCAGGGTTGATAGGAAGACCTGGGGTCAGAAAGACTGGAAGTTCTTCTCCATGTTCCCTGGATGGGGAACAGTTTTTTTTTTTTTTTTTTTTTTTTTTTTTTGTGCGACTAAAAGTATGTTTGCCAAAGTAGCTAACAGCAAAGTTTTGGAGGACATTGTTGAGAGTTCATAATCCCTAAAGCTGTTGTTGAGTTTTAAAGCTGTTTTCTGATACCTTTGAAATTGACATGAATGTTTGAGATTTTTTTCTACTACAAATGAGAAAGACAGTGCATAATGTAATGGAGACCACAAAGCCATGAAAGCAAAGAAAATGTCAACATAAAGTAGTAACATTGTGGAGTGATGTATTGGGAGCTTTTAACTTTACATATGCCAAGTCATTGTTTACGTTCTTGAAGAATTAATCCTAGATTTTAAATGTTGATTTAAATATTATTGACCTCATTGGATTAGGTTATTTTTGCTTTCCTTCTTCAGTTTCTCATTTAAGACAGTCTGGATAGAACCTAGAAATGTTTTTAGGTTCATGGCACCTCTTGAACTCTCTGCATGAAATAAAACTAATTTGATTAGTCATTTCCTTATTGCTTGTCCTTTCATGTCATTTGCCTCATTTTGAAAACTTTGACCTAGAATAATAATAACATATTTTCGAATTTAGGTTGCTTCTTATGGAATTGTATAATGAAATTTTTATGGTACTTTTTTCTTTTTAATTGGTGCATTATAGTTGTACTTATTGGTGGGATTTTATTTTTACATATTCACACATGCACACAGTTAAATAATAAAATTTGACCAGTGTCATTCCCCAGTATTTCCCCCTTTCCTCTCTTCTTCCCTGCCCCGGTTCATATATATATATATACTATACTGATCTACTGTTCTGATGTCCCTTTGATTCTAATGAGATTCCCCCCATGTTTCTTTTCATTTTTCCTCTTTAGCTCCCACATATGAGAGAAAACATACTAAACTGCCCTTGGCTTTCTGAATTGACTTATTTCAGTTAACACGATTTTCTCAAGTTTCCATTTTCCTGCAAATTACGTACTTCCATTTTTTTTAGATTTAACTTTTTTTTTTTTTTTTTGCGGTACTGGGGATAGAACTCAGGGCCTTGTGCTTGCCAGGCAAGCACTCTACCAGCTGAGCTAGCTCCCCAGCCCCATTTTTCTTTATGGATAAATAAAACTCTGTGTGTGTGTGTGTGTGTGTGTGTGTGTGTGTGTGTGTTTATGTGAGAGAGAGAGAGAGAGAGAATATTACATTTCATTTATCCATGAATTCATTGATGAACACCTAGGCTGGTTCCCTGGTTTGGCTATTATGAATTGTGCTGCTGTAAACATATACTGTTCTAATTCTGGAGTTTTAGGGTAAATACTAAGTAGTGGTTTAACTGGGTTAAAATGATTCTGTTCATAATCTTTTGACAAACCTCTATGCCGACTTCCATGGTTGTACTAATTTCTGATTCCACCAACAGTGTATATGTGTTCATTTTTTTCCAAATCCTTTCCAGCATTTATTATTGATTGTATTTTTGATGGCTGCTCTTCTAACTGGTGATGAAATCTTAGTGTAGTTGATTTGCATTTCCCTAATTGCTAATGAACTGAACATTTTTTTCCATATATATGTTGATCCTTTGTGTTTCTTCTTTTGAAAAAAGTCTGTTTAGTTCATTTACATGTTTATTAATTGGGTTATTTGTTTTTTGGTGTTCTAAGCTTTTTTGAGTTAAAGTATTCTGAATATTAATTCCCTAAGGACCAGGTGGCAAAGCTTTTCCATTCAATAGGCTTTCTTTTCACATTCTTAATTGTTTGCTTTGCAGCATCTTTTCAGTTTGATGACATCTTAATTTATTAACTCATTTCCTGAGCTTTGGGGTGCTGTTGAGAAAATTATTGCCTGTGCCTTTAACTATTGGAGTGTTGCACCTACATTTTCTTTTAGAAGTTCCATAATTTCTGGTTCAAGTTGTACGTCTTTGATCCATTTTGAGTTGACTTTTATGCAGGGTGAGAGATAAGGGTCTAGTCTCATTCTCATACAGATGAATAACCAGTTTTCTGAGAATCCTGTTTTAAAAATGTTGTCTTTTCTCCAATGTATGTTTTTGGAACCTTTGTCAAAGATGTGTGGGTTTGTCTCTTCTGTTCTGTTCCTTTGGTTTATGTGTCTGTTTTTATACTAGTACCATGCAGTGTTTGATACTTTATCTCTGTAGGATAATTTGAATTCAGGTATTGTGATGCCTCCAGCATTGTTTTTGTGGCTTAGAATTGCTCTGGCTATTGGTTCTTCTGAGTCTTTTATTCTTCCAAGTGAATTTTAGGATTTTTTCTCTACTTGTATGAAGAATATTCTTGGTATTTTGATGGGGATTGCATTGAATCTGTCTATTTCTTTTGGTAGTATGGTCATTTTAACAATACCAGTTCTGCCAATTCATGAACATGGTAGGACTATCCATCTTCTAAAGTCTTCTTCCATTTCTTCTATGTTCTAAGTTTAAGTTGTAGAGGTTTTTCACCTCTTCAGATTTAATCCTAGGCATTTTAAAATTTTGAGGCTACTTTGAAATGGGATTGTTTTGCTGATTAATTTCTGATACATAGGAAAGCTGTTGATTTTATATTGATTTTGTAACTTGCAATTTTACTGAATTTGTTTTGACTCTAGCAATCTTCTGGTGTAGCTTTTTGATTTTTAAGTATAGTGTCCTTCTAAGTGTAGAAGATATCTTCAAACTTTTCTTTCCTAATTTATCTCTTTTATTTCCTTCTCTTCCTAATTGCTCTGGCTAAAATTTCTAATACTATATTGAATAGTAGTGGTGAGAGTGGATATCCTTGTCTTGTTCTGGATTTTATATTAAATGCTTTGTTTTCCTCCATTCATTATGATGTTAGCTTTGGGTTTATCATATATAACCTTTATGATGTTGATGTAGGTTTCTTCAATCTTTAGTTTTTTTCTGTGTTTTTACCATAAATGGGTGCTGAATTTTATTGAAGGTCTTCTCTGCATCTACTGATATGACTGTGAATTTACTCCTTAATTCTATTTATGTGGAGAATTTTCATTTGTTGATTTGCATATGTTAAACCATCCTTCCATCCCTGGGATAAAACCAACTTGATCATGATGTACAATCTTAACTTGCTGTTGTTAAATACAATTTGTTAATATTTTAAGTTTTGCATGTAAGTTTATCAGGGATGTTGGTTGGTAGTTTTGTTTTTTTTGCTTTTTTTTTTTTTTCTTTTTCTTTTTTCCTTTGTGTGCTTTATCTAGTTTTGGTAGGAGTGAGATACTGCCTTTATAGAATAAATTTAAAGTGTTCAATCCCTTTCTGTTTCATGGAGTAATTTGAGGAGCATTGGAATTAGTTATTCTTGAAAGGTCTGGTAGATTCAGGTGAGATTCTCTCTGGTCCTGGTCTTTTCTTCATTGGAAGTCTTTTTATTACTGCTTCTGTTTCATTTCTAGTTACTGGTCTGCTTAAGTTTTCTATGTCCTCCTTATTCAGTTTTGGTAGGTCATATGTATCTAGAAACATTTCCATTGCTTCTATAGGTTTCTAAAATAGTTCCTAATGACCCTCTGGATTTCTGTGTGTTCGCGGTGATTTTCCTTCTCTAATTTTATTCATTTGTGTCTTTTTCTTTTGGTTAGTTTGCCTTAGGGCTTTTCAATCTTGTTTATCTTTTTGAAAAACGAACTCTTTGTTTCATTTATTTTCTTTTGTATTTTTATTCTCAAATACACCAATTTTTAATCTAATCTTAATCATTTCCTTTGTTTTACTGGTTTTGGAATTTTTTTGTTGTTGCTCTTGTTTCTTTCGTTTTTCAAGGGCCTTGAGATGCATTGTTTCAGTTTTTTTTTTTTTTTTTTTTTTTTTGGACCTTTCTGATTTTCTTACTTATGTGCTCACAGCTATAAATTTCCTTTTAGTGCTGACTTTGTAGTGTCCCAGAGCTTCTGGTATGTTGTATCATTATTCTCATTTGATTCCAGGAGCTTTTTAATTTTTTGCCTGATTTCTTCTGTTACCTATTCATTATTCAAAAGTGCATTGTTCAATGCCTGTATGTTTATATAGTTTCTGTGGGTTTTTTGGTGATGGTTTGTAATTTTATTCCATTATATTAGAATCATATGGTTTTCTTTGTGTGTGTGTTGTCTGGTAAATGTTGCTTTGTGACCTAAAATATGGTCGTCTTTGGAGAAGGTTGCATGAGCAGCTGAGAAGAAAGTATATTTGACTATTGTTGGAGGAAATATTCTATAAATGTCTGTTAAGTATTTTTTAATAATATTTGTTAGGTTTGGAGAGTCTTCACTGAGTTTGAATGACTATCAGTGAGAGAAGTGTGTTGTCACCTAATATTATACTGGGGTCTATCAGAGGCTTCAGTTGGAATAGTGTCTGTTTTATGTAATTAGGTTGACCAGTTTTGGGGGCATAAATATTTATTACTGCTATATCATCTTGTGGGGTTGTTCCCTTGAAGTGACCTTTCTGATCTCTTCTGATTAATTTTGACTTGAATTCTGTTTTATTGGATATGAAAATGGCTAGTTCTGATGGTTTTCAGACTCACTTTGCATGGTATATCAATTTCCATCCTTTCACTTTAAGCCTGTGGTTGTCCTTGCCTGTAAGGTATGTCTCTTGCAAAGAGCACATAGTTAGTTCTTGTTTTTTAATCCATTCTACCAGTCTACATCTTTTAATTGGAGAGTTGAGACCATTTACATTCAATGTTATTACAGAGAGATGTTTATTGATTTGCCATTTTGATTTATTTCTTATGTTTAATTTGGTCCTATTTCTCATTTGCTTAACTATTCTTTAAATGAGATTTGTTCATTTGTGAGCTCTAGAGTATTTTTTTTTTATTTCTGCTGTGTGGAATATTTTTGTTTTAAGTATTTTCTGTAGTGATGGCTTAGTCATGAATTCTTTTAATTTCTGCTTATCTTAGAAGGTTTTATTTCCTTTTTGATTCTGAGGGATAGTTTTGCTGGTATAGCAATCTTTGTTTGATAAGTTATTTTCTTTCAGGACTTGGGACACACCATTTTAAGCATTCCTGGATTTTAGAGTTTGTACTGAGAAATCGGAAATAATTCTGATTGGCTTGCTTCTAAATGTGGCATGACATTGTCCTCTTGAGGCTTTTTAAGATTCTAGTCTTTCTCTTTATGTTAGGAATTTTAATTACAGTGTATCATGGAGAAGTTCCTTTTTGATCTTGTCTATTTGGGGTTCTGTATTTGAATGTCCATCTAATTGTCAAGGTTTGGAAAATTTTCTGTTCTTTCTCTGAAGAGGTTACACATGCCATTAGCTGTATCTCATAACCCACTTTATTTTCAATGTTTCTTAAATTTGGTCTCCTAGTGTTCCCAGAATTCTTGTTATCCCTATAATGGTTACCTATTTTCTTTCCTTAAATAGCGTCTGAATGTTCAAGGCACTTTGTCTTTCAGCTCTGAGATTCTGTCTGCAGGATGGTCTACTCTAGCAGAGAGATTTTCAAATGAATATTTTATTTGATTTATTGTGTCTTTCATTTCCAAGATTTATGTTTAGTTCTTTTTCAATATATGTAACTCCTTAATGAATTTCTCACCCATATCCTTTGCTAATTTCCTACTTCATTCAGGTGCTATTTGTGTTCTCTTGGAATTCATCGATCATTTTTTATAATTCTTTTGAATTTTTTATGCTATTTGATCCATTTGATTATCTTTGGGGTCAGTTGCTGGTGAATTATGAACTTGAGAAGGCATTGTGTTACTGGTTTATTCTTATTTTATGTATTCCTGGGTTTGGATTTTGTGTATCTTTTGGTATTGATTTCTCTTCCAGCATTACATGTGGGGTTTTTTTAGGGCATGACCTTCTCTTGCCAATTGTTTTCTCTCTCTCTCTTTTTATTTTTTTAATTTTTTTTGTACATGTGAATGTCCATGAGTGGAAATTGAGGATTCTGTCAGCTGTTCCAATTGGGATATGATTATTTGTTCTAGGGCTTTGACTTTTCTATGATTTGTAATGCAGTGTTGCTGGAGTATTGAGTATGACTAATTTGGGTATAGATCCAGGTGAGCTGTCTCTGGGCAGGGTTTAGTTTAGTAACAGAGTTTACTCCTGTGAACTTGTAGTTTCCCTGCAGATTCTAGCACTTCAAAGAAAAGGCAGAAACAAAAAGCAACAACTGAAGTATTAAAACAAATTCCCAGTGCCTATGATAACATCTATAATGCTAATTACCCCAAAACAGAAATGGCAATGTCAGCAATTGCCAACAGCAAAAACAATACAGAGCTGTGAACAAGAACTGGCCCCATAAGAAGCTGTGGGTGTCAACTATGCAATCTATATAATTAATTACTGCAACAGCATGAATGGTGGGGGAAGCAGTGACATGGACCAAATAGTTCTAAAACAGTAGAAATACAGTTCATTAAGAGAAAAGAAAATGTGATAGGAAGGTAAAAACGTTTAGAATGCTTAAAACAAGAGAATATAGATGAAGCATGTGAAGGTTACCAAGATGAGGAGAAAAAATAGCAAAAACAAAAAAGTGGAAGAAAGAGAGAATAAGGGAATTCAGCTGTTAGTGGGAGAGGGAAGAAGAGAGAAATGAGAAATAATCCAAGTATAAGACAAAACAAAAATGCCATAACCCTCAAATAAGACAAGGAAGAATAGCTGCATTAAAAATGCTAAGGATGAAAAACAAGAAATATGTGTATGTATATATACTGTGAATCAATCAGTACAGCAGGAACACCAAGAAAAAAAGAAGGAAAAAAGATTCATAATGAAAAATAAAAGTATTGTCTCACTAACATCATTAAAACTGTCCAGGAACTATGGTTACTTAACAATAGACTGCCATTTAGTTTAGCATTAAACTGTGTAAATGCAATTGTGCAGGAGTATTTTTATGTTATTCTTCCCTTATTGTTTGAAAATGGCTCTTGGGATTTAAAATCACAAGAATTGTTGAAGAACATTTCATTTCCTTTGCAAATATGTTCTTCCTGTCCTTTAAATAAGCTGTCTCAATTTTCTTTATGATTGACAGACACACTCTGAGCCAGACTTCTTTCTTAGGTCAGATTAGCATTTTCTGCCAGCAGATGGTGTCTGATGGGGATTCTTTACTTTCCAGGGACTGATCAGCTGTGTTCTGGAGTGCATTGACCAACTGCTCCTCACAGCTGCACCTCATGTCTGCACCTCACATCTGCAAAAGTGCCACACACTTGGCTGATGACCCTGGGTGAGAAGCTGGAGATTCCTGGAAATCCATCCTGAATTCTCTGTATGAGTTTCTGGGTAAGGACCTTGGAGTTCTCCAGGCAACTGAGTTTGTCTGTTTAACAAGTTCACATCATAGTTACAGCATTTTTATAACATGTTCCTGATCAGGACTAAATCTTTACAAATTTACTAAACAGTGATGTTAACTATCTAAATCTGTCTGAGTGAGGAAAGTAGCTGGAGTGATAGATTAGCTTGGGCAAAGGCAATGGCTGTCCATGCTGTGGTTTGAGAGGTGAGGGATCTCCTCATGGATATGGATTAAATATTTCTGTTTGTTCTAGATTTAGTGTCACAAGCCTCCCTCTTTCCATAGCTCATCACAGCAGGAATCTGCTCTAATCTCTTTTCCTAGTCTTGATGGGATCAACTTTTCTCAGTTTCTAAGTGTGTTCAACCTAAGTTAAGTGATGCTTGGGGTGGTTGCTACCATGTTCCTGTTGCACCATTACAAAGTTCAGAAGTGGACTCTTAAGTAGCTCGAGAGCAGGGTTTTGTTGATGGTTCTCTCCTGCCCCTTTAGCACAGCAAACCCCAGCATGCTTTGGAACCCTGGGCTGTAACTTTAGCAGTCAGACGCTATCTGCACCAAGAAGCACTCCCTGAAGCTTCAGAATTCCTAAATTGGAAAGTTGAGGGACATTCCATGTCCCAAGAGAGGTGGCAGGGCAATATGTTTGGTGGCTGCATTGGCAGTGCAGAGCCTCTGTTTCTACCGTGTGTTGCTTTTGGGATCATTTGGGAGTGATCCTGCCCTGAGGAGCCACCAGATGGTTTGCAGGTGGGAGTAGTGTTCAGCCATTCCAGATTAGTTACTGCAGTTGACCTTGCTGGAGAAGAGATGAACTTGCTGGAAGAAAGGAGATTGTTCAGTTCCAGTTCCTGTCTATCAGGATCACCCTTGACCACTGCAGCTTTGTGGTATGTGAGAAAGTGTAGAGACATCCACCGCCTCCCAGTTCCCTTCATGCCAAGGCAAATTAGGAATTGATTGTGCTTCTTGAAATATGGAAACTTAGCAAATACCACAACAGAGTCTCAGTGAATGGAAAGAAGTACTTTCTTGAGGGGAAATGTCTAAGCTCCTAGAATTGAATGCATCTGCCCCTTGAGTGAATTTTCTGCTTCCCCAAGATGAGGCATCCATTGTCAGTAACATTCTAACCCCATTTCCACACCAGATCGTCTTCCATGATAGGCCAGTGGTATGTTTGGTAGACATTTCAGTTTTCTTGGTGTAATCTGGTATGGGTGGATAGAGTCCACCTAGTGCATATTGTCCAAGCTCCTGGATGGTTGTGGAGTGACTGCCCTTCACATGCTGGATTCTGTCTGAAGAAGGGAAAGTGGCCTTGTACTTTCTGCTGACTCAAAATCATGGAGGGGTGACCAGTACTAAGTAGGTTCTGCTTGTTACAGAGACTTGTCAGTGAGTTATGGTAGGAAATTGTATGTCCTCTAATTAGCCCAGTGCCTTGTAGCCTGGCAAATGGTTAGAGGCAAGTAAACCTGGCTTTGTGGCTGTCCTCATATTTCCCACTTCTCGCTGAGAGTCTGTTTTAAATTGATACTCTGATTCCTGTGCTATAATCTCTTGGTTTTCATGGCATCTTGGTACCTCCTGAAGCCTGAGAAGGCAAAGGGAGTGTTTAGTGGCAGCTTTTACCCTTGTGTACTGGGTTTTGATGCGTCCACCAGTCACTTTGTTCCACAGGCCAGTGGTGTTGCTACGATGACTGCTCACCTCTTTCCCATGCATGATGTAAAGAACAGAGGATACCTTCGCCTGGTGCCCTGCACCCCCCCGGATGACATGACCAAGAAATCAAACAAGGAGAGCCTGCACAAGGCCATGCACACACTTGTGGCCTATGGCTACAACCTAGAAGCCACAGATACAGAACATGGTGTTGGTTTTGCTTTGCCACCTCTGCTTCCAAATTCATGAGTAGTTCTTCAAAGGTGAGTAGAAGAATGGAAGGGGTGGCATGGTAGCACCTTCTAGTCTGAATGGCTTGGAGTGGGTTTTACTCCATGATGGACACCTGCAGAATTAGGCCTGTCTCTTGGGAAGTGACTCAGTACCACAGTGAATCTGCAGGGGAAGGGAGGGGCTGACCTTCCAGAAGAGTTCGTAGTGAGTGATAACCTCTCTGATGAGATATTGGTCATCTCTTCTGCCTAGCCAGTATTCCAGAAGAGTTATTTTCATTCATTATGTGGATGGGGATAAACCTGTGTTTTCCCATATTCCACCTTCATCATCTATATTTAAACAAATTAGCAATGCTTAAATAATAAGTGATTTTTTTCCTTAAGAGAAACACATTAGAATTGGTATTCAGTAAATATTTGTTAAGTTGATGGATTTGTAATGTGGTATAAAAACACATTTCCTTTAGATAATACCTTTTAAAAAATGGTTTAAAGCAGTTCACTTTTTAACCCTTTGCTAATGCAGTTTGGTTCAGTATTAATAGCCATAGTTTAGAATTGGCCAGAACAAAGCAAGGATTGTGTTTCATTGTATTACTTACATGTTTTGGTAGGATGTTCTAAAAATCTGCCCTGCATATCATCTGAGGACTCATTTATAGTGTGGTATATGTACACAAGAATGAGTTCATATGTTAAATAATAACAGCAGTATTCAGGTGGTGCTTTATATGGAACTGTCATGAGTCATGATATTGTCTGCTCTGGAAGTGACAAAAGGGCTCTGTGTGAACAGAAACTCCCCCAGGATTTTATTTCATTTCTACAAATGTGAATATCTTGTTCCCTGTCTGGCTTCAATCTGGCACTCAATAGAATCTGTTGAATGAGAGAATGAATGAGTGCTTACCTATGTAATACATTATTGTAATTGAGTCAAATATGACCTGGGTCTCAAGAAACCACATTCTAATAGATACACATACAATCTAGAGAACCCTTTTCCCAGTTCCCTTGTTGTATATTCAAATAGATAATATATTATCTTAGGTGCAGGTTGTTTATTGTTTGTTTTTGTTTTTGTTTTGTTCTTGTTTTTTTTTTTTTTTTAGCATAAGTCAGGTATAACAGAACATAGGATGCAATAATCAATTCTGTTGAAAAGGTCTGGGAAGGCTTCACAAAGGAAACAACAGTGGCTTGGATGTCTTAGAAAGACAGAAAAGGGAAAGAAACATCTAAGGGTCATAAGTGAGGGGTGCAAACCCTTCTCAAGGAATACCAAATAGTCTGCTATTGCAAAGTTAATATGAGAAAACAGTGGGTAGAGGTGTATGTTTTGACCAATTTGTGAAGAATCTTGAATATCATATGACGGACTTTAATTTTTTTTAAAAAAATGGTATAAACTGATTTTTAAAAAATAAGAATCAGGTGAGATGAAATCTTAGGGTAGTTTTGATTTGCATTTCCCTTATTACTAGGGATGTTGAACATTTCTACATATATCTGTTGATTACTTGTACACCTTCTTCTGTGAAGTGTCTGTTCATTTCCTTAGACCATTTGTTGATTGGATTATTTGTATTCTTCGTGTAGAGTTTTTTGAGTTCTTTATAGATTCTGGAAATTAGCGCTCTATCTGAGGTATGGTTGGCAAAGATATTCTCCCACTCCGTACGCTCTCTCTTCACATTTCTGATAGTTTCCTTTGCTGAGAGAAAGCTTTTTAGTTTGAATCTATCCCAGTTGTTGATTCTTGCTTTTATTTCTTGTGCTATGAGAGTCCTGTTAAGGAAGTCTGATCCTAAGCCAACAAGTTGAAGATTTGGACCTACTTTTTCTTCTATAAGATGCAGGGTCTCTGGTCTGATTCCGAGGTCCTTGATCCATTTTGAGTTGAGTTTTGTGTAGGGTGAGAGATAGGGGTTTAATTTCATTCTATTGCATATGGTTTTCCAGTTTTCCCAGCACCATTTGTTGAAGAGGCTATCTTTTCTCCATTGCATATTTTTGGAACCTTTGTCTAGTATGAGAAAATTGTATTTATTTGGGTTTGTGTCCATGTCCTCTATTCTGTACCATTGATCTACCTGTCTATTTTGGTACCAATACCATGGCGAAGCAACAGTAGGTGTTGGCGAGGATGTGGGGAAAAAGATACACTCATACATTGCTGGTGGGGTTGCAAATTAGTGCAGCCACTCTGGAAAGCAGTGTGGAGATTCCTCAGAAAGCTTGGAATGGAAACACCATTTGACCCAGCTATCCCACTCCTTGGCCTATACCCAAAGGTCTTAAAATCAGCATACTACAGAGATACAGCCACATCAATGTTCATTGCTGCTCAATTCACCATAGCCAGATTGTGGAACCAACCTAGATGCCCTTCAGTTGATGAATGGATAAAGAAACTGTGGCATATTTATACAATGGAATATTACTCCGCAATGAAGAATGATAAAATTATGGCATTTGTAGGCAAATGGACGAAATTGGAGAATATCATGCTAAGTGAGATAAGCCAATCTCAAAAAACTAAAGGACGAATGATCTCGCTGATAAGCAGATGAGGACATATAATGGGGGGTGGGAGGGGTTAGCATTAGGTTTAGGGTTAGGTTTAGGGTTAGGGATAAGGAGAGCGGTAAGAATGAAGGAAAGAAGGACTGTATAGAGGGAAAAGAGGGGTGGGAGGGGTGGGGGGGAAGGGAAAAAAATAAACATCATTGCCCTATGTAAACGTATGATTACACAAATGGTATGCCTTGACTGTATGTACAAATAGAGAAACAACATGTATCCCATTTGTATACAATTAAAAAAAATAAATAAATATATAAAAAGAAAAAAAAAAGAATCAGGGGTGATGCCACGATTTAATGTGAATTTTAGAAGAGACTCTGATATCAATATACAGAATGATTTAAGACAGAGAACAAAGGTTGTTGACAGTAATATTTATACTGAGATAATTGTAAAAGTGTAAATGATGAGTATGATCTTCCAAAAAGCAGAATCAGTGGAAATAGGGTTAGAGAAATAGCCTACCCAACATTCCTCCATTCAGGTAGCCACATACCCATTCATCTACCCACCCACACATACATACATCCATTCAGTCAACACGTATTTACAAAGTACAATAGGAGTGTCCAGACTCCCCCTCTTGAAGGTTGTTGATGTGCTTCTCTTCTTCCACTTAGCTGCAGGGGTTCTTCACCTGGCAAGGATAGGGGACACTGCTGCCTATACAGGCCAGAGGCTCCATTTCTAGCCTGCTGGGGCTGGAACCTGGGCAACTGTGCCTCAAGCTGCTGCATCTCTTTTGGACATTGACTCATTGCTTCCAGGACTTGAGAAGGTTGAACAGGATCTGTGTGCTCACAACTTGGATGCAGTCCCAGACAACCAGGATTAACACCAGGGTTCTAAGGATATCCAAAGATAGATGTCCCAGAAGTGAGTTCTGAGAGTTGGGGATGTGGCCATGTTGAAGATCCTACTGTTGCCCTAGACTACTAACTGCTGAGGAAGAGCAGGAAGCCCTGGAGCAGGAGGTAGAGGAATGGGGGAAGAGACCTTACAAACTTTTGCTCAGTCTTGGGTATCCAGATAGCTGCTAAGGGGTCATTTTAACATAGCCATAACTGTAGGAATGTTGGGACAAGTAAGTGACTTGTTTAAAAATAAACACAGAAATGTTCTGAAATGATGCTTTATCCTCAATTAAATAATGAAAAGAATTCCAATATATACTGTTATATTAAAGGTAAAATTAAGGTGAGTCTGGTCTGCAGGAGAGAGTTGGGAGGCCTGCATATATGCTGTAGATTTCTTCCAAGGGTATTTTCTGGTTACCCATCAAAGTTCTCGCTCCAGACCACGTATTATGCACATGTCTCTGAATTCACCTAAAGAGACTTGTATTGCTACCTCACTTCAATTCTAATGGAAACAGGGAAAGACACAGTGGCTTGTGGCAGAGGAACAAAGCAAGGAATGAGCACATAGAAGAAGTTGGATAGGGGAGTGTCATTGGAGACAGGACCTTCAGTATTCTGAAGTTCCACCCTACTTTGAGTCCATCCAGGCACAAAACCTGCTTTCCCCCAGGTGCAAGCCTGTCCTGAGAATGTCTGGAACACTCGGGACAACTGCCAATAGGGTTTGACATTTGAAAGAAAACTGTGAGCAGGTGTTGGCCCCGCCCAGGGCTTCACACATGCACGTGCTGAGTAACCCTCCACAGCCCAGCCAATAATGGTGTAAGGGCAAGAACTCTGGTGTTTGGAAGGACGCCTTGAAACAACTGTTTCCTAGTGGCCAGCTGGCGAACTGTGGAGCTTTCACTTTTAGGGCACTGTGAGCAGACTCTATTGGCTGGCTCTGTTGGAAGTGTAGAAGATTGAAGGGGAGATTTTCGTTGAGTTGGGAGGAAGAACGTCTCACCTCTTGAGTCCCTCCCTGGCCCATGCAGACTCAGGACCACGGGCCCTTGGACTCCTCTCCTGGCACTACAATGGAGTGCCTGGGTTTTGGGTGCAGGCAGTGTCACAGAGGTCACTCCAGGAGGTACCAGTCAGGGCATGTCCCTGGAAATAGTGTCCTGAAGGCTGTGATTGTCGGTAACTTGTTGAAAGTGGAGCGAATGGTTGGTCGTGGAGATGGTGGAATCAATGAGAGAGATGAGAAGAATTGGTAGGTCAATTGGACTGGAACCCACTGGCAAGGGGGCCAGAGAAGCTGGCAGGGGAACATGTACGTGAAGTGAGCAACTTCCAGGCTGTGCCAAGGGGGAGAACACAGAGAGTGCGGATCCCCTCTCTAATATATTTGACTTTCTTGCCCTTTGAACGTCCTCATCCTCTGGGTCCTGCAATTTTTGGAAGGGGTAGTGCCTTGCCGCTGTTGAGTAGCCAAATCCTTTATTTCCTCTTCTTTTTGGAAAAGGGAGGATTGAATCAAGGGAGTGTCTTGCTAGACTCACAGGTGGAGCCAAACCTCAAGGCTAAGAGAAAGTGTTCTGAAGTTCAGTTTACCAAAATAAAAATCAAGTATCTTTTTTTTTTTTTTTCTTTTGCACAGTACTGGGGATCGAACTCAGGGCCTTGTGCTTGCAAGGCAAGTACTCTACCAGCTGAGCTATCTCCCCCCAAAATAAAAATCAAAATGCCCTGTACGTCAGCAAATTTCAGCTAAATGTGCTTTCAAAATATTTACAATATGTATTGTCTACACGGCTTCAAATACCAATATATTATGCAAAACCCATTAGACTTAATAAACTATTTGGAGTGCATCTGTCAGAAGCAAAAATAGGTGATGATTGAAGGTGCCATAGATATGGACTAAAGTGGGAAGATGTATTTTTGTGTATCAATTGGGGGAAAAAATCAGGTTTTTTTTTATGTACATGCTAATTGACTGTGGTCTCATGTTACCAAAAATACATACAAAATGTTTAAAGAATCATCATTTGCAGACATTTGAATTATAACTGAAAATTTCATTTCCTTTTCTTAATAGTGAAAGGTTTCTTGATTGTTTCCAGAATGAGTGGGTACTTAGTATCTTTCTCTTTGTTTTACATTTTGTTTTTTGCCTCCAGAAATTATAATTCAGCATGTTGCCATTTTTGGAGGTCTTGTTTTTGGACTTTCCCTAAGGTAAACTGTGATCAAAGGTTTCTGGGCACTTCTACTTAGTCCACACGCTATAGTAGAAGAATATTACTAATGAAATTACCCTCAGGAAGAGCAGGTGTATGTATCATGCATGTATCAGATTTTGCTGAGTTTTGTGTTTTCACATGTGTGGTTGGGCATTGATATGTTCTACCAACTTTTAACCTCCTCTGAAATAAATCTCCTTATCTGTACTTCCATATTTTAGTATGGGTACATTTTATCATATGTGTATGTTTTTACTTTGTACATATTTAATACACATGTGAAGATGATAATATATGAATCACTTATGTGCATCACTATGGACATTGAAGAAATGAAATATAAGTAAATGTTCACTAGTATTTCAAACATTTTACTTTAAAAATTTTTTGTCAAAAATATTGAGCTCACATATTCTCTTTGATTTCTTTCAATCCATTTATTCACCAGACATAATCTGACCATGTGTTAGGTAGCAGACATATTGTCCTGTTTCTCGGGACCCTTCCATCAATAAAACTATCATGTCACTCTGCCCAGGCTAGCAAAGTGAGATACTAAAGTGAAGTGATATAACTCAATTGCACTTGAAATATTTCCTCACTCCTTTCAAAACAAGGCATTTCTGAAAGTAGTTAATTGTAAAAGAAAACTGACACATTTTGTTAATACACAACAGTCTTAAAGACAGGTATTAAAATTTGCTATATCAAATTTTCATATATTCAATAACTATCAAATAAAATGAGTCACATTTTTATTTGAATCCTGAGTTATATTCACTTTAACATTTTCTGAAACTCAAAGGAAAATGTCTATTTTTGTCCTTGTTATTCAGTCCTTTCTGTACACTGATTTTACCAGTCAAACTTAATCAAATGCCAAGCTTATGAGGGGAGGTCTCATGGATGTTTTCTTTGTATCAATTTCACCTAACATAAGGCACCATGGATTGTGATGATCTTTTGAGTATGGAGAATATTTCATGAATGCTGCCAAATAAAACAGTAGAATATCATGAATCCAAGTGAAATTCCAACAGTGATGATATTCACATATAAGAAGAGCCTCTTGTACTGATTGCAATACTTTATTCAAATTATCTGCACAATGGGTCTACTTTTGTTATTTTACTTCATGGAGACATTTTCATTGTGAAGTAGGAGGCAGCATGATAACCACAACAGATGGAGTTTTTTGAACTGTCATTTCTGCTGGAATTCGTAAATCATTGTCCTAAATTCTCTCCTGTGCATCACTTTGGTATCGTATTAGGTAACTACTCTTCATTCCCAGTTGATGGGTGAGGAAAGAGAAAGAGAAAGGCTAGGTAATAGCCAATAAGTAACAGAACTTAAAGTAAGACTCCATTTCCATTTGCATATGAACAGGGTCTTTTCACATTTGTGGAAAATGAGAATTCCTTGTTTGTGAATGAAACTTTCAGACTTGGAAAGCATGCACAGGGATTCATTTTAGGAGGAGTCAGATGTTAGGTTGAGGAGGTGCTACAGAAGAGGGACAGATAGATAATTGACTGTCAAATTGTCCATTTCTGGCAGAGGGAGCTACGTGAAGAAGAGTTTAAGCCCTTCTATGAAATCTGTAATGCCTTACTGGGAGGTGGGAGAGATTTTCATTTTTATTTTTGATAGCATGACAGATAATGGCATTATTACTGGACAGGTCTCCCATTTTTCCCCTGCCTGTGAAAATTATGGATTATTTTCTGTACATGACTATCTTATACATAACTGAAATGAAACTTAATTATCATTTAAGAGCTCCCTGAAATTAGAGGTCCTTGAAACTCTGATTCCTAAAGTATTAATGATTCCCACCAATGATTGTCGCCCCATAGGCATTAAGAAATGCTAGATTCCTTTCTCACTGGATGTAAAATATACCATTTTGTAATATTTCAGAAACAGATGATCAAATAATCTTTTGTTCTGGTACAGTACTTCTGGGAATGTAAGTATGCTTCAGAGTACAGAATGAGAAACCCTGCTGTGAAGATGAGCATCTAACTCATCCATTCAATAGAAATACTTCAACATTTTATTACTGAATGTTAAGGTTCTTGTCTCTCCAAGTCAAAGATAGAACTCTTGCCCTCAAACAGGTCGTGGTCAGGTGTGGAGTGATTGTTTTAGTCCATAGTTCCATGGTAAAAGGAAGTTTCCTAGAGTCGGTCAGTGTTTCCAGTGAGTTGTGGAGATGACTGAATGTCCTTTTGGCACCGTAGGCAGGGGAGGGCCATCTCAAAGGGAAGGAGCAGCACTTTTCAAAGTGCAGTGTTCTAAGGAGGAAGAGGTACTGTGTGTTTTCTCTCTTTATTATAAATTCATTTCATGGTCCTTTAAACAATTTCCAGTTCAGTTGTTATAATATACACCTGTGTGAATCTAAAGTGTTTCTGTTTTCTTATAGGACAACCTCACTCCACTATTACTTGCACTGAAAGAAAACAATCAGCAAATGGCAGAATTCCTAGTGGACATGGGAGCGAGCATCCATGCGACGGATCATCAGGGAAGGTACAGGCTTTTACTTTTCCTCTGCTCCTTTTGACCTTAGTGTGGTGTAAAATGGTAAGAATACATGAGTCAGAAATGTTCCATTAATGGGAAGAAGTCAATTATCTTATAATGTTTAGGACATTGAAAGTACTTTCAACATAAACCATCAGTCATCAGTTATTAAGGGTGGGCAACACAACAACAGTACACAACAATATTCTTTTACCATTGCAGTGAAGAGTGATGTTTTGTTATTTATCATCAGATTTTGTTGCAACTATGCTTTTCCAATTAGTTAATGGAATTTTATAGTATTTTGATTAGCTTTGAAAATTAGTACTTTTCATTGGCATTTGAGTATTAAATTTCCCATCCTTGTCATCTGATTTTTAAACCTCTGCTTCTTTTATACTTCCCTTTAGAATTCTGAAGTTTCAAGCAGTGTTCTAAATCATTTTGTCTTTTGGATGCTGTTTGAATTAAATTGCTTTTCATGAAAAAGATTGATACTCTGGTGTCTTTATAGGACACTTGATTGTTGTTATCTGCTGGTGTTCCTGTTTTTCTTTTCTGAGTCTTAACAAATTTTGATGTTCTTAATTGGAATGGTGAGATTTAAGAAAAATAGCCTACACTGGCTAATCTTATGCTTCCCTCAAGAAAAGTCATACTTTTTTGACAAAGGGAAAAGTTATACTCAACTATTCAATTTACAGAAGACTGGGTTTACTTGCTAGTTTTTACATGGGAGTTATACTACCTTGGTAATATTACCTTTCAACAAATATGTTTCCTGTAGTAAAAAGGATGATAATAGAGCCCTGTGAAGTGGTTGCAAGTTTTATACAATAGCACATTGTTTATAGCCTACAATATTTTTATCAACATCATTATGTGAAACACCTATGACCAGCTTTATGAAGACTATTTTCACATGAATATTGTAATACTATATTTTTAATAAGCATACTCTCATTATTCTTATAAATATGTTATCAGTGTATTACTACTATCATTACTATTCCAATTTTAATCCTGAAAGTTCAGTTTTATTTCTTAGATTTTCAACTGTTTATGAATTACAGCACAAGACTGTATTCTAGGCAAATAGTAGAGACTCATTCTCTTCAGTTCATCCCTATTTCAAATAAATGACTTCAGCATAGTCTGCCAAAGGACATTAAATTAGTAAATTCTACAGTGTATGACCTGAGTGGGTCAAGATGCTTCCTGTATCCTCCTTTTATCCCTGAAGTTCTTGTACATAGATGAACCCTGAAGCGCTTTAGAAGTTCATTTCTGTTTGCATGTGAAAATGGTTAATGTTACAGGGACAGGCAAGATATGAAACTGGTAGTATAGATCAGGTGAGCTGTTTGAATAACTAATAATCCTAATAACTTCATTAGGGTTCCTGGGGTGAAGTTCTTTCTCTGCTCTTTTAGAACATCATTGATGCTTGCAGCAGGACACAAAAGCAAAGGAACAGTCAGGCTGCTGCTGCAAAAAGGAGTTGACGTGTGTTTGAAAGATCGCTCTGGTAGGACTGCATTGACCTATGCAGTCAATCACAGTGATAACCTGTAAGTATTTACATGAAATGCTATTTAATATTGAAAGGAGGATCAAAGTCATTACAAGAATTGCACCTTCTACATCAAGTTTCAGCTGAATTCTGGTAGTTCTGGTAATTTGGCAAAGCAGCCATGAAACCAAGATCACTAAACAAAGTTAGAGAAGTCAGACGTTGCAAAGGTTGTAGTTTTCTTTTAGAACTTTGTTCCATCTAAGAGCTGGGGTTTGACACTAGAGACTCAGGCATGTTAGCCAGGTTCTCTTCTTCTGTGCAGAACACCCAAGCCCTACCTCAGGACTTTGAAGAGCTTATCTTATGAATCTCAGTATCATCCAGAAGCCCTGTGCATGGGGTTCCAAGAGTGTCACCTATTTGATGCTAAATTACTCAAAATTAACAAATAATCTTGTGAATTTCCTATTAAGAACTGGTACCCTCACCTATACCCCCCTAATATTTTCAAGAAGTTAAGGCTGTCTTTTAGTCAAGGAAAACAACCCTCTTTCTCAAGTAGGGTATAGGAAAAGGACATCATTATCACTCCTTTGATACTACTGTTACAGTGATGCTCTTGAAATTTTTTTCTCTTGCATTTAGGTAATAAATAACCTCTACTGCCAGGTTGCACTAACTGATCCAGACCCCTCACTGTTCATGCTAATGCATGCATAGACTTAAAGTTAAACATTTTATGAATTCATGTTCATTTATGCTTACTCATTATTGCCAAAGTGGAATCACATGCATTGGCATCTGGACCTCTAGTTTTAGCCACATATAGTGAGGAAACTGACCTTTCCCACTTAGTGTCAGAGTTACATGGAGCTGACCAATTATTTGGGACTTTGATGGTGAGTTATGCTATGAGGCATCATTCAGATAGGTTCCAGAAATGTTGCAGGAGGTGATCACCCTTGTGTTTCTTCTGTGCCCTCAGTTCTGCACCCAACGAGCCTTTCCATGTGTAAAGAACTTTTTCTTTAGTCATGGGAGGAGCAATATCTTCTTTACCCGGGGTGGGTTCCATCATTCCATTGTCCCTCAAGTGATCATTTTCCTGTAGTAATGAAACTCTCCCAATGGTATATATCCCTCAAGTTTCTTCAAATATTTTTAAATTAGCCTTATGAGGAGGACATGGAGCACAATTTTATGAAATTGAAGAAAACTTGGATTTAAGAGAGCTAAACTTCATCATGTTTCAGTACTCTTTCCACATAAAGCAGGGTTTTGCATTCCAAGTCACTGGAGGTAAATGCGAAGATTAAGCATTATTCTAACAAAGAACTCGTGGTTCAGATTTTGAATAGGTAGGGAAGGAGTAGGAATAGTCCAAGTTATATCTCAACATTCATTTTTTTTCTGCCCTGGGTGTGACTGATTGGCCCAATCATAGGAGACAGTTATATTATTTAATTTAATCAGATGATATATTTATAAATTGGTTTACCAATCATTACATAGCTGACTTTTCTGAAATTCTAGATTCAAAGACTAGCTAATGACCCAAGTTAGGACTTGGTCTTTTCTGAATACTTTAGTATTGGAACATGAGGGAAAACACAACTTGATTCATGTTTGCAATTCCTAGTACTTCAGAATAGGAAACACAATATTACATTGCTTTCCTCTTTCTCTGAGCATGGTTTTATCACATCCCATTAAATCTCCAACCTGGTGAACTGAAGCAGTAAAATCCATATTGTTAAAAGAAAACTTAGGGAAATGACTTGTTTAACAACAATAGGCTGGTGCTTAGAAGCTGTAACTTTTCTAAGTTCAGGGTACTTTCTAGTGAGGGAGGTCATGGATAGCATGACCTCATTGAAAGTGCCAATATCATGTGCCAAACCATAAGGTCTTTGATTTACATCTGCCTCACTTTCCCTTTTTGTCCTTTCATTACTATCTTAAAAAATATTTGTTGATTTTAGAAACATGAAGTGTGTGTGATAAAGTTCTGTTAATAGATCTGACTATGTGATCTGGTCTTATTAATCTGATGTATTTGCTAAATGTTTTCCAGATCAGTATTAAAATAGTAATTTTATTACTTTTTTGCACATGGCAGTAAAAAAATAGCTGTTGTATATGAGGAAAAGCAGTGTGAAATGTTTCAAAAGAAATACCCAGGTAAGATACTGATCAGGAATTACTCTTAATAACTTTTATGTATATATGTATGTATGTATGTGTGTGGTAATGAGGATTGTGAACCCAGTGCCTTACTTGCCACTGAGCCACAATCCTAGCCCCATGAAATACTCTTGGTTCTACTGACCTAGATAAAAATGGAAGTGTAGCAATATTTAAACCACAAAAGAGCAAACTAAAATATCAAATAATGAATTATAGTCTTATAAATATGAACCCATGTTTTTTTCAATGGTTTTAATTCAGTATGACCAAGAATATAAGATTTAAAATTTGTAAGATGAAACACTATTTTCTATAGTAAATATCCAAATTTTAATTCTAGTCCTGAAATCCTGTATGTTTTCAGATCAGTAAGAAAGACATTTATGAGTTGTATTTTCTCATTAGTTTCATTTTAGCCAATTATAGTCCCTGGAAAATCAAAAGTTCCTTTCAGTTTTCACAGTATACATATTAAAATTAGTGAATAGATACTGTGACACCATTTGTGCCACAGGCCAAGTGATTTGTGTCATCACAACAGGATGAAGTAGTCTATGAATCTTATGGATTTTTCTCTTCAGAGTAGAATCAAACTTTGTTTAGTGCATTTTCAAGATGTTTAAGTTAGGAAGTAATTTTCATTCAACTTTAGCTGTTTCTGATTTGTTTTTCAGAAATCATCAGTCTCATGAGTTTTGTGGGGGTTTTTTGATTCATCTGTTTACATGATTTTGTTATGATGTTATGACAACTGGGTTTTGCTGTAATATACAGTGACTTTAGCATCGGTAGGTGTCTTTTTAAAAATTAATTACTTCCTTGTGTATCTCAAGCATCAAAAATTCAGATGATGGTTAAAGTTAAATTCTTTGAAAAAATAAAAGTAGACCTTTGTCTTGAAACTGTTTTTCTTTTTATAGTTTTATAAAGACTCAGTTTATAAGTATTCTAAGTTGCTTATTTTAACTAAAAATATATGGATTTGTCAGCAGAAGTACTTGCAGGATTGACATCAGAGGAAGAGCAGACAAGACTTGATGTCTGTGAAGTTAACAAACTAAAGGTATATTTTCAATGAATGTTCTGCTTTAATCATGTTTTCTTTTTTTTCATAATGAAGCAAAGGCCAAGGGAAATTACTGTTCAGACTTGTCCTTTAGAATCAAAAGATCATAGTTTGATATTTAATATTAAAACACTTTTAGCTGGTTGTCAAGTTAAAATAGTCTTAAAACTGGCAATAACTTGTAGCCAAAGTCCATCCTTGGAATGGAGGCATTAATTCCTCTGTATATTGGAATTTGTCTAACATTGTTACAAACTGAAGAGGGACCCTGGGAATTTGAATCTCAGGTTGTGGGAAATATTCTCATAATCTCATAATCTTTGCTCCTTAATCATGGGAAGGCTTTCTGTCATTTGTCCAAGTGGCCTGTGAACAGGGAAACTAATGCAACAGAGGTGGTTGTTAAAGAGTTGTTACTTGCTCAAAGTATCTTGCTCTGTTGATTTAGAGAAAAACTATTTTCATTCAAGTGTACAATCAAGAGAATATTGGGAAGAGAGTGAGAAAGTGAGACAAGAGTGAGTAGGGATACAAAAATGCATTTCAGTTTGAGCATCCCAGCTAATATTCTGAATGTTGTGCTTTCAAGGTTATAGTTTTTTTTTTTTATAATTTTTTGTCAAAATACTGAAAGCATAGTTCCAGAATGACTTTAGATATTTAAAAGCTAGTGAGGGTCTGGGGCCAGGTGTGAAGGTGCTGGGGTTGGTAGTAAAGTGTCATGCAGTGCAAACTGGATTGCGGTAAGGTGGCTAAGCTATTTGTCAAGTCAGGGGGATCTGACTGACCATGTCCAGGGGACCCAGCTTCCCTGATGGATCAGGGCCAGTTGCTGGGCCCTACTGGTTGATGCTCAACCTTTGTGCCTGGCCAGGTGGGTCTCTTGGCCAAGCTCTCGCTTGGCATGCAGGGCTGTGGGTTAATAGTGAAGCTAAGGGTCTAGTAGGCAGAGCAGTGGGCTTGGTTGGGGGACTGGAGGGTCAGGAGATTAGTGAGGGGGTGGCCTGCTGGTGATGAAATTGGCAGGTCCTGAAGACCCTGGGACCAGTGGGTATTGGACTGAGGGTGGGAGTCAGGGAAACAAATGTTTATGCTGCCACACTTTTCAGAAATCATCAGTCTCATGAGTTTTGTGGGATTTTTTTGATTCATCTGTTTACATGATTTTGTTACATCATGTAAATGTATTTCCATTTGAGAATTCCAACTCATATTGTATACATTTGTTGTGCTTTCATAGTTATAGATTTTGAGTGTTTGTCAAAATTTTGAAAGCATAGTTCCAACATGACTTTAAATATTTAGAAGCAACTGTATATGTTTCCACACTTTAAAAAAAAACCAGTCTCCTGCGTTTTTTGAATCAGCTGTTTACATGGTGGTGTTATAAAAAGATGGGTAAGTTTAGTGGTTTCATCACATTAGGAGCACACACACCCCCAGCCAAACATTTGGTGCGAGACTCCCAAGTTAGAAGACAAGGTTTAAGGTACACTGAGTTTTATAGAGAGAAACACAAAAACAAAGAACAACCATTCAGAGATACTATGTAAGAGATAACTACATGAGGCTTCCTATTGTTCTCCAATACATTCAATTACTTTAACTAAATTATACATGTAATGTATCTGAGGGGATGAAATTTATCTGAATGATTTGATAAAATTTCTGACCCAGAATAATGAAGCTGATGGAATCATTTCCTTGGGTTTTTTTCCCCATAAAATGGTAGGTCATGACACTAGGAGTGTGGATGGGATCATTTAACCTTTCTTGGTATTTCCCATATTATAAGTAGAATATCAAGCTAGATATTTCCACATCCTCAGGCTGTGCGATTTTCTGGTGGTTATTGATTGTGAAATCAAAAAACAAGCTCATTTTTCAGTGTTGTGTATTAGCAACTCTGCAGTTTCACTCTGTCCCTCATTTTGTAACTTTGGCCTTAAACTCAGTGGCAACCATTCCCATTTTTAAAACCCCAGAATCCAAATGAGAAGAGTGTTAAAGGCAGTGATGGAAAGAGTAGCTTAGAGCGAAAATGGGAAAGCTGCCTGTAGTTTCTGAAGCCCCATGAAGTCATGTTCTCTAATCTGCCTGTTGAATGTTAGATCAGGTAATAAAAACAGAAGAGGACAACAGTCGTGTTCTTTTCTTTTTTCTCCTGCCAGTCACATGGGGATTGAAAACATTAGTGGCCAAGAGAGAATGAAATTAAAGCATAGTATGAACAATGTCCCTTTTTACCTTTTGGAACATGGTTTCTTTCACTCAAAGAGAAATGAAGCAGAATCTATAAATACTTAATTGAAGGGTATTTAGAAAATTAAAGTAAGCACCTACTTCCCTTTTACGTAATGAAGACATGACAATTCCACAAAGCCAGGTTCTAATCTCAAGGAAAACAATAATGTGCCTTTTGTTGAAAAGTATCATCTCTCTCACTGTCAGTCTTTCCTGAAAGGATGAACAATACTGCAGGGGACCTGAAATAGAGAATATTGAAACCTCAGTGATGTGGGAAGGTGGTGGTACTGCTACAGGTACTGTGCCTGTCGTCATAATGAACTTCAAAAACCCAATAAACAGCAGTTGACTCTTGAGAAGGAACATCATGATCAGTAAGACTATGGAAATATTTCCCAGTAGATAATAGTTACTAATTTTTAAAATGAATTCTAAATTAGGCTGTATTTCTGATTGTCAAATTTTACACCTTTGTTGGGGCTGTTCATCCTTGCATGAGTCTCAGAACAAGGTAGCCAAATAGGGAGGTACCAGTTCTTTAATTATATTAATACATAATTCAAGTACATTAATAAGTATGTCATTTATGTAGTTGTCTCACATGTTGGCAAATGTGAGAAAAATGATGTTCTTACCCACTATTGGTAAATGTAATTTGAGAAACCTGTTTGAAGGGTGATTTTGGAGCATGTATCAACATCTCAAGTATATCATTCTTGAATGATATACTTCATTTCTAGAATGGAATCCTTCCTGGTCAGATAAATGTGACTTCGAATCATTACATGCATGCATATGATAAGGGAGTTTATTATATATTATATACTACAAAGGTTGAGTGCATTTAGATATACCATATGTCCATGAAGGATAATATATATGCTAAGCATATTTATATAAACATGTTGGGAGGAACCTATCAACATTTCATAAAGGGTGTGTCATACTGTAAATCAGAAATTGGAAAACATTTTTTGGCAAAAACTCAGGTAGTTGCTATTTTCTGCTCTGTGGATAATTGGGTCCCATGCACATGGCTATATTCCTCCCAACCTGCATGTATAGGGGCTGGACCATTCCTCAGCAGCAGACTGCTTGGACAGCATACAGGTTGCCCCAGTTGGATCATCAGCACCACAAAAACCCTCTTCTCAACCACAAATCTTTACATATAGAGGCATTGTGCTGCATTTGACCCACAGACAGTAGTTTCTTGACCCCTTCCTCTATTGAGATGGTCATATGATTCCTGTTCTTAATTCTGTTTAAGTGATGAATCACATTTATTGATTTTCCTTAGGTCAAAACATCCTTGCAACTCTGGGAGGAAGCTCACTTGAATATCATACATTATCTTCTTACTGTGCTTTTGAATACATTTTGCATTGAAAATATGAATTTTTGCATCTATCTTTTTTATCAGGAATTTTGATGTGTAGTTGTCTTTCCTTGGTGTGTCTTTGTTTGGTTGTGGTATCAGGTTATGGATCCTTGAAATGTGTCTGGGAGTGTGCCCTCCCTTTGAATTTCATGAAATAATTTGAGAAAGATTGATGTTATTACTCTTTTAAAGATCTGGTAGAATTCATCTGAAAATCCACTGGTCCTGTCTTTTTTTTGCTGTTAGGCCTTTAAATGTGGTTTCAAGCTCATCAGTCGATTTTGGTCTGTTGAGGTTTTCTGCCTCTTCGTGGCTCAACACGGGCAGGTCATATGTGTCTAGAAATTTGTCAATGTCAAAAAACCAAAGGAAGAATGATATCGCTAATAAGTGGATGATGACACATAACGGGGGGTGGGAAGGGTTAGTGTTGGGGTTGGAGTTGGGTTTAGGGAGGGGGGCAGGAATGGAGGAAGGAAGGACTGTATAGATGGAGGGGAGGGGTGGGAGGGGAGGGGGGGAAGGGAAAAAATGGCAGAATGAATCAAACAACATTACCGTATGTAAATTTATGATTACACAAATGGTATGCCTTTACGCCATGTACAGACAAACAACATGTATCCCATTTGTTTACAATAAAAAAAAAAAGAAAAAAAAAAGAAATTTGTCAATGTCTTCTAGATTTTCTAGTTTGTTAGTCAACATTTCCACAGTAGTTTGTAATGATTCTCTGGATTTCAAAAGCATCTGTGCTATTATCCCTTTTCTCATCTCTTGTGGATTTGTACTTCTCTCTCTTCCTTTGGTTAGATTGGCTATGTTTTTACCAATCCTCTTTATCATTTCAAGTATCCAACTCCCTGTTTTTTCATTTCTTTGTATTTTTTCCCAATTTAGTTTTTGCTCCAGTTATTTTTGACCCCTGTCTTCTGGTTTTTGCAGTTAGTTTTTCCTTTCCTAAGGCGTTGAGATGTAGTGTGTGAGTTTATGTATTTGGACCTACTTTTTAAAAATGTAGATACTCAGTGGTAAACACTTTCCACTAATTGCTTTCATACTGTCTCATACATATTGATTGGGGGCTGGGGATGTGGCTCAGTTAGGTTAAAGTGCTTGCCTGGCAAGCATGAGGCCCTGGGTTCAAATCCCCCAGCACTAACAATAACAAAAAAAGAACGTTCTAGAAATATTGATTAGTTTTATGTTTTCTCTTATTTCTTCAAAATATATCTTTCTTCTTTGATCCATTCTTTACTTCAAAAAGTATTGTTCAAAATCCTTATGTTCATATGGCTTTAATTAT
Source organism: Sciurus carolinensis (assembly GCF_902686445.1). NCBI lineage: Eukaryota > Metazoa > Chordata > Mammalia > Rodentia > Sciuridae > Sciurus > Sciurus carolinensis. Next base: position 30,674,206 of record NC_062224.1, read on the forward strand.
TTTTCTTTGCTGTTGAATTCTAAGTTAATTTCATTAAGGTCTGATAGAGTGTGTGGGATTATATTGACTTTTTGTGTTACTGAGACTTACATTGTGAATTATGAAGGAGAGTTTGTTGGGTATAGGAATCTTGGCTAGGAATTGTTTTCTTTTAGATCTTGAAATATCTCATTTCAGGCCCTCCTTCATTTTAGGGTTTGAGTTGAGAAGTCAGAAGTGAGCCTTGTTGACTTGCCTGTGAATATGAGTTGGTATCATGATTTTTGTTTTGGGGATTGGATTCAATACCCACTAAGCCACATCCCCAGCACTTCTTAGTTCGGTCTCACTAAGTTCCTTAGGGCCTAACTAAAGTGCTGAGTCTGGTCTGGAATTTGCAATCCTCCTGCCTGAGCCTCCCAAGTTATCAGGATAACAGATGTGTTGCCACCATGTCTGACAGAATATCCTAATTTTTAAAAACATCTTGAAGTGCTTGCTTTCTACTGGTGATACTGAAGGAAAGTTTTGCAATTACTGACTTAAATTCTGTCACTTCACAGGGCAAAAATTGATATGGACAATGAGAGGGACATTGTCAAAGAGATTCTGTGCAATCAAATTTTCTATGAAAATGAGGTGAGTATGGCAATAGAGAAAATGAATTCTCAGATATTTTCTCTATTCCTCTTCAAATATTTGGAAGTCTGTATTTATATGAATACATATTTTGAAATTTCAGTATATATGTCATGAAAAGTATTGAAGAGATGAGTTTTAATATGTATATGGAAACATTCCATATTTTGATACACTCATGAGATTGAATGTACATGCATTTGGGAAGTGGTGGTGGTATTTTCTAAATAAGATTGAATTCCCAATGAGAACTCTTTTCCAGGGATATCACATATTGAATTATTTGACTTTCTGTTCACCATGGAAGGTTTTTATCTCATACTCAATTATGTAGGATTGTTTGGGTGGATACAATAAGCTTGGTTTTCACCTGATTTTTTTGAGGACATTAGAGATATGCTTTGAAGTCCTCCTGTCTTTTAATGTCAGCACGAAGAAAATAGTTGAAATTCTAATTGGCTTACCTCAAAATGCGATCTCCTGTTTTCTCTTCCAGATTTTCAAACTTCCATCCTCATTGTGTACATTAGACCTTTTCATTTTAATATATTTTGAAGAGCATTGTATTTCTAAGGTTTAGGCAATTTTCTGATATTTTATTAAAAACTTTGTTCATTCCCTTAGTCTGTGCTTAGGTGCCTTTGTCTCCATCAGGCATTCTTAGATGTGTTCCCTTAATCTTACCCCAGATTTCTATTGTATTCTGTGCTTGGTATCTTAATGTCTGTTCTGTGTTGAAAGCATTACTTTTCAGATAATAAATTTTACCTTTAGGGCTTGAGAATGTGTTTTCTGTGTGAACTAATCTTCCTTTTCTAGGAATACTCTGTTTCTTTTTTAGACTGACTCTCTCTTTATTGAAATATTTCTCATTCTATGTTTTTCTCTGTAGTTCATTCCTTCTTTCATAGTTCATTGATCATCTGAAATATAAATTTTTAAAATTCCTTCTCCAGCATTTTCTTCTCATTGTTGTCAGGGAAGTCAGTTGTTGAAATTTCTGGACCGTTGGGGTAGCTTGCTCCCCTTTTCCTCTTGTCTGCATGTCTCCCCATGTTCTGGGATGATTATCTCTTTTTACTTTTATGCAAGGGATTATTTAGTGAGCTCCTTCCTCTTAAGTGCCCCAGACAGTGCAAATAGCCAGGTATTGTTCTCCTGTACCATGTGTATACTTAGCTGTTCCCAGTATCAGCACCACTTTGTGATCAGATATTAAACTCTTGTTACTACAGTCGCATCAGATCAGCACAATCTACCAGCAGAACTTTGGGGGGGACATGTAGAAAATGCTTCCATGCTTCCTTTCATCCAGGTATAAAATTGTAGTAGTAGTCTGCAATAAGTCAATAAATATGTTATTAAAGATAGTACAATTACTTTTATAATATAGGGTGCTGAAAAGGGAAGGAAATAATTTGGAAAAGTAAAGCAGAGAAAGAGAAAAGATGGAAAAGTGTAATGGAAACCAAGGTATAGAAAAGGAAAAGATGGGAAGAGTGGATGTGAGGCAGGAGCAGCTAACTCAAGAAGAAAAAGAGGGAGTATGAGGAGAAAGTGTAATAAACCTGAGCTAGAAAAACAAAGAGTTATTTCAAGTAGAGATAAAAGTCTAGGAGGTCCTCTCTTGTCTTTGGCGTATATCTGTATACCTACTATGTTTCTGCTCAGTTATAGGGATGGTGCCTGATTTTCTGTGACTTCACAGCCTGTTTACTATTTTTCTGTAAGGGAGTGTATTTTTGTGAGCTCTCCTGAAGAAGAGCTCTGTGAGTCCTGTGAGTCCAGTGCTGTCACATCCAGAGTGGGCTACCCATGCCTACTTTATGTGTGTGGAGGGTGTGGTGGTCTAAGTTAGAGGCATATCAGCCTCTCTGCTGTGGTGCTGGGTGTCTCATGGTGGGTACATAAGGATCTGCTGCAATCAGGTCACAGGTCAGTGGGTTTCTATTAGGGTACACTGGGAGGTAGCTAACACACATGGAGTTCACCTTTATAAACCACTTTGTGACTTTTACTAGCACTATGTATGCCCCCTGTTCTCTGCTGACTGCTTGGTGTTATTCTCAGGAGCTGTCTTCTGTGAGTCTGAATGAGACTTGAGTCAACTGGCAGCTCTAGGACCTAGAACTTTGTATCTTCCTTATGCTGGTGGGGGACAAAGCATCAATTTGCCTGCCTGTGTTTGAGCTCCTGTTGCCACTGGCAGTAATATTTTGGAACCAAGTCACCTTTGCTGGGACTTGTGTAGAGTTGATAAAATTGCTTGCTGGATTTCTGCTTCTGTGGAACCCCTGACTCTCCAATTCTGTGGGCCGTGGATGTCACAGAAGCCTCTACCCTGACTAGGACATCCCTCTATAAATTTTCTAGTCACCATGATTGGGAATAGCATGCCAGTTGATCCCTCTTATACTGAGCTCCTGCAGAGTTTGGGGAGATATCTGACTTGGATTTAATAATCCTTTGGTTTTACATCTTGAGATTTATTAGTCTTTATAAGAAAATCAGAGTCTTCACCAATATGTTGTAATGTGGAACTGATATATAGTTCCAGCAATTGCAAAGTTCCTCTCTAATTCCTAGGTCTTTCATCCACTTTGAATTGAATTTTGTGTGGGATGAAAGATCTAATTTCATTCTTTTCTTTGGGAAAATATGGTATAGAATAATCTTTACATCTGTGAACATTATTGAGGGAAAAATAAGTTATAAAACTATGGACAGAATAATACAAACATATGAAGAAAAAGTGATCTCTAAAACATACAAATGTGCATAATTTAGAATTCTTTTTATACTATATATGAAGAAACATATAGTTTAATATACAAAACTTATATGAAGACCTAGACATAGGTCTTCATAGGTAAATTACCACAAGATTCTTAGTCGTCATTCAGTGTGTGGGCTTCAAGAAGGGAATGAACACACAGGGGCACAAAAGGGACATAAAAAAAATTTCAACCAGTTCTATACTTTAAGGTGCACAGAAGGACCACTTTTGTCTTCCTTATCTAACTGTACATATGAGATAAATTCACTTCTGTTTATGCTAATTAGAAATGTAAAATCAAAGAAAAATGGGTCTCATTAAAAAGGAAAGATATCAAATTGCTTTTCACCCAGATAAAGGTACACAAATGGGCAATAGAATAATTCATGATTCCCCAAAGGTGGAATAGGATAAACACTTTATACTCAAAATTTCTAACAATGACATGAGCAATTAATGTTTGAAATGTGATATACAACAATATTCTAAGAGAAAGAGTTCCCTCACCCAAACTGTGTTCTATTGTATCCTAATGGATGACATTAACTGAATAAATTGAGATATTAATTAAGAGAGCCCATGAACGCAAATGTCCATCTCTTTGAGAGTTATATTTCTCATAAAAGTGTATTGTCATGGGTTCTTTATTGTTTTTAAAGAAATGTAACCTTTTATGAGGTTTGATTTACATATAATGTCTTTCATATTCTTAGTACAATTCAGAATGTCACAAAATGTATGTCATGTAACTGTCACTACAAAACATACATTTCCCTTACTCTTAAAAGATTTCAACCTGTTCATTTGCCATCAATTCCCACATTTCCTTCTAGGCCAAGGCAAGCATTGGTTTTCTTTTTATAGTTTTTCTTGTTCAAGAATGTATCAACAAATCATTAAGTATGTTTGCTTCATGTCTGATTTCTTTCACTTGGAAATTTTTTAAGATCCATTCATGCTGTTACAGTCATCAGTGGTTAATTTATTTTCATTACTGTTCATAAATTGCTTATAGGGATATACCAAAATTTGGTTATCCTCCTGTTTGTGGACACTTGAGATTTTCCCAGTTCGAGCTCGCATGTAGAAAGTCATAAACATTTGTGTACAAGTTTCTGTGTCCATCAATGTTTTCAGATCCCTGGGGTAAATACCTTGGGTACCTGAATATTTAACTGTATGTTCATGCCTGTGTCCTAAAATTGTTGCACTATTTTACATTCTCATTATCAATAGCAGAGAATTGTATCTGCTCTCTATATCTTTTCCTATTCTCCTTGTAGTTTATTTGCATTTCCCTGGTGATTAGTAATGCTGACCATATTTTCTTTTTCAAAATTTTTTAATTTTTTAATTTTTTTTCCATTGTACACAAATGATGTCCAACTTTTCATTTCTCTGGTTGTAAACAAAGTAGTCGCACAGTTTGTGTAATCATACATGTACATAGGGTAATGATGTTTGTCTCATTTCACTCTTCTTCCTTCCCCCCACCCCCTCTTCACCCCTCAATTCCCTCTACACAATCCATCTTTCCTCCATTCTTCCCTTACCCCCTCTGTCCATTATGTATCATCATCCACTTATCAGAGCAAACATTTGACATTTGTCTTTTTAGGATTGACTTATCTCACTCAGCATGATATTCTCCAACTCCATCCATTTACCTGCAAATACTGTAATTTTATTCTTTATGGCTGAATAATATTCCATTGTGTATGTATACCACAGTTTCTTTATTCTTTCATCTATTGAAGGGAATCTAGGTTGGTTCCACAATCTACCTATTATGAATTGAGTTGCTATAAACATTGATATGGCTGTGTCACTGTATTATACTGATTTCAAGTCCTTTGGGTATAGGCCAAGGAGTGGGGTAGGTGGGTCAAATGGTGTTCCTTTCCAATGGTGTTCCATTCCAAGTTTTCTAAGGTGAAGTGTCTGCTCAGTTCCTTAGCCCATTTATTGATTGGGTTATTTTTATTCTTGGTGTAAAGTTATTTAAGTTCTTTATAAATTATGGAGATCAGTGCTATATATATCTGAAGTGGATGTAGAAAATATTTTCTCCCACTCTGTAGACTCTCTTTTCACATTATTTATTGCATCCTTTGCTGAGATAAATCTTTTTAGTTTGAATCCATCCCATTTATTGATTCTTGCTTTTATTTCTTACCACAGAACACTAAAGAAAGAAATTAAAGAAAACCTTAGAAGACAGAATGATCTCCCATGTCCTTGGATAGGCAGAATTAATATTGTCAAAATGACCATACTACCGAACATGCTATACAGATTCAGTGCAATTCCAATTAAAATCCCAATGACATACCTAATAGAAATAGAGAAAGTAATCGAGAAATTTATTTGGAAGAATAAGAGACCCAGAATAGCTAAAGCAGTCCTTAGCAGGAAGAGTGATACAGGAGGTATCACAATACCAGATCTTCGACAAAACTACAGAGCCATAGTAACAAAAATGGCATGCTATTGGCACCAAAGTAGACAGACAGAGCAGTGGTACAGAATAGAGGACACGGAGACAAATCCGTACTCATACAGTGCCAAAAGCATACAGTGGAGAAAGACAATCTCTTCAATAAATGGTGCTGTTAAAACTGGAAATCCATATGCAGTAAAATGAAATAAAATCCCTCTCACCCAGTACAAAACTCAATTCAAAATGGATCAAGGACCTAGGAATTAGACCAGATACCCTGTACCAAATAGAAGGAAAAAGTAGGTCCAAATCTTCATCATGTTGGCTTAGGACCAGATGTCCATAACAAGACTGATCATATTTTAATTGCCATTCATGTGTCTGTGACTGCCAATCCAAATTCTTTGCCTTTCTTTGTTGAGTTGTCTTACTACTGAGTTTAAAAATTCTTTTTCTTGATATGAGTCCTTTGTCAGACATAGGCTACATAAGTATTGTCTCTTACTCTGAACTTGTTTTTTCTTTCATTACACTGTTTTCCAAAGAAAGTTTTTCATATTTTTTCATTTATTGTTTTTAGACAGATGTGATAGTAGAGTGTATTTTGACATACTATATATACATGGAATATTTGAATTAGGATCCTGCTCTTGTGGTTTTACATAATGTGGGGTCACACTGACTGTGTAATCATTTGTGAGCAAAGAAAAGTCATGTTCACTTCATTCTACTGCCCTTTCTATTTGCAACATCCCAACCTTCCCTTTTAGACAAAGGATTATGAGTCACCCTTTGTGTAATCTCAGGGAGTTCTATTCTTCCCCTCCCTACCCTGCTTTGTTGTGGTTTAGCATCCATATATCAGAGAGAATATTCAGCCTTTGACAAAGCATCTGGCCTTGTCCTGGAGGCCCAGTTAACCTGGCCAGGTGGATTAGGGCCTAGTACTATGTCATGCCTGCCAGCACCACAGCTGTGTGCTGGGTTGGGCAGGTCTGATAGTGAAGCAGCAGCATGGCATGCAAAGCTGTGGGCATAGTAGTCCCTAGTTTCATTCTCCTACTTACAGATATTGTTTTCCCAGTGCCATTTATTAAGAAGGATATCTTTTTATCAAGATATATTTTTGTCACCTTTTTCAGTATCAGATGAATATACCTGTGTGGTATTCTCTCTCTGTCTTCTCTTCTGTGCCATTAGTCTCCTGTCTTGATGTCAAACAGTGTTGTTTTTGTAAGGATAATTCTGTAGCATAATTTAACCTGAGGTATTGGGTTGCCTCCAGCATCACTGTTCTTGCACCCACTTCCACAAAACATGGCCATTACTTACTGAGTTATGAGTTTTTAACTCCTTATAATTCATACAATCATCTGTAAATTTTGACTGACAAAAAGAGGAAAATGATGGCTGGATTGTCAGCTTTCCACTTTGGAAATCATGCTACTGTTATCTTAGAATTTGCAGTGAGATCCTCTTTCGACCTGGCAGCTGGTTCTCATGCTTAATCCTCTGGCGTCTTTCACATGGCACAGATCCTACATTCTCAGAAACCAGAGTTCTCTCTATTCCCCTCTTTTTCCTTCCACACATAGAGATGCAAATGTATAGTTTATAGTATTCATTAGGTAAATATGTCATCACTTACAGAGAAAATTATTTCAGGACGTAGCCCTTAAAAATCAGGAAGTGTTCAGGCCACCTGTGAAAGATAAAATGAAAGTAGTAATTTGAATTTCAAAGTGTAGAATACACTTGCTATGGTCTGTGGTGATTTTGTAGTATAATATAATTTTGAGAAGACTTCTGCATTCAAAGGAGCTCAAAGGAAGATCTATGAGATTGTGCATTTACATTCAAAGACACTACAATTAATTCATGGTTACAATGATTGAAACTCATTCCCTAATTTTCTTCTCTTTGAGGACACAAAAGGAAGATTTAATACTAGATTGACTAATGAATATTCAAAGCTGCCCCTCTTCCTTAGAATCAGCCAAAGAAAATCAAGTAAAAATATTTGACTTGGATAACTAAAAAATGTATTTCCAGTTTTTCATAAACAGTGATGATTCTCATCATAAATTTTTTGCTTCTCATTTTTCCTTTTCCCTTAACTTGATAGCAGTTTTTTCTAAAGTGGTACAGATGTGTACTTGTATTTGCACCTGCATGAGTGTGCATGTGCATGGAAAGAAGTATCCTTAATCCAAACATGTCATGTAAGAGCAATTTTTGGTGTATGCATTTTTCTGTTTGCAACAACCTAGGCAAATCAGTACAGGTAATAAAGAACAAAGATCACAAAAAGAGTCACATGATTATCTCAATAGATACAGAAGCAATCTGTGATAAGAATCCACATGAGCTTCATGAAAGAATATCTTGAAGAAAGCAGGCAGAGGAATGAGCGTCAACATAATAAATGCTACACCCAACAGACTTACAGCCAACATGATACTGAAGGTACACAAACTGAGAGTATTTCCTATAAAATGGGAAACAGAATGGGGTGGCCACTCTGCACACTACTCTTCAATTTATGGCTCCAGAGTTTAGCCAGACCATAGAGAAATAAATGTAATGCAATTGGGAAAGAAGTAGTCACAAGTGCCCAGCTTGGAGGTTAAATTATTCCATACTTGGAAAACCAAAGAGACTCCACCAAAATACTCAGAATTGGTAAACAAATTCAACAAACAACAGGATACACAGTGAATAGCTTTTCTGTACTCCAATAATAAACTCCCTTAGCAACAAATATGGAAAACCATCCCATTCACATTAACATCACAAAAAATGAAATAAATGAATTACCAAGGAATAATCTTAACTAATAGGTGAAAGATATCTAGGATGAAAATTGGAAAACACTGGAGAAAAATAAAGAAGAAACTGAACTTGGACAGAACTCCCATGTGCATGAATTGCGAGGTGGACAATGTGCAAGAGACAGTTGTATCAAAGTCAAAATCAATTACAGATTCCATGCAGTCCTCCACAAAGCATCAATGTCATTTTCCTCTGACCTGGAGAAAACAATGCTCAAAAAAACTTTGGACCACAAAGGACCCTGAAGAGCTCAAGCCATATAGAACAAAATTACTATGAGAGAGAGACATTGCAACACCTGACTGACTTCAGGTTATATTACACAAATATGCTAAAAATCAGAATGCATGTGGCATTAAAAAAATCACACTGGGCAGAGGAATAGAAGAATGGAGCCAGAAATAGACTCACACATACATTGAATAAAGCTGCTGAAAAACTTAGTTGGCTGAAAGAGAGCTTTGTGGACAAATGGTGCTTGGAAATCTGGACGTGCAAATTTAGATAACTGGAACAATTATTCTTTTATCCTTGATAAAACTCATACAAATGGCATCAGAGATATTAACTCAATACAAAAAGCATCAGAGATATTAAAGGAAGACTCAAGACTTTGGAATTTTGCAACAGGCTTTTTTTTTTTTTGCGGTTCTGGGGATTGAACCCAGGGCTTTGTGCTTGCAAGGCAAACACTCTACCAACTGAGCTATATCCCCAGTCCATTGCATCAGTTTTTGAAGGGTACTCCAATGGCTCAGGAAATAACAGGAAGAGTTTATAAGTGGGAGTACATCAATTGAAAACTTCTGCACAACAAAGCTCTGTGGTGAATCTCACAGAGTGAAGAGAAGACTCAGAGTGGGAGAAAAGATTTGCCAGGTAATCATCTCCTGATGATTAATATCCAGAATGTATGAAATACTGAAAACAACTTAAATCAAATGAATAAGTAATCCAATAAAAAAACTGGGGGTATGATCTGAGCAGACACTTCTCCCAAGAAGAATTACAAATGTACAATAAATTCATGAAGGAAAGATCAGTATCTTTAGCCTCAGGGAAATGTCACTCAAAATTAGGTTGATTCCCTCTCACCCCAGTCAGAACGGCTCTTTTTCAAAAAGCTAACAACTTTGGAGACAAAGGAATTTGGACACTGTTGGTATAAATATCAAGTGGTATAACCACTGTGCAAAATTATAGGTGATTCCTGAAAAAATCAAAATGGGAATGACTGTGATTCAGCTGTAGCACTTCCAAATGGACACCTGAAAGAAAGAAATTCAGCATACAAAGGAGATCCCTGCAATACTGTCACTATTGTGGCACTGTTCACATTAGCCCAGTAAAGAAATGAGACCAGGAGACAGAAAGAAAAACAAACGGATAAGAATGAGTGGAACATATGTACCCACAGAGTATTATGCAGTCATAAAAATGGATGAAATTGTGTCATTTTCAAACCTGTGGTTAAACTCAAGATTATTGTAAGAAAAATAGGAAGATAAAGGAAGGAAATGATTGAATGTTTATCCTCATCTGTGGAAGTTTAAAAGGTGATAGAAAATAGAAAGGTGACCTAAAAGTAGAACAAGTATTATGCAATGGGAATGAGACTAGGGGAAGGGAAAGGGGAAGAGAGAGAGAGTAGGAGGGATGGTGGTTATGATTAGCACAGTTTATATGCATGTACAGAAATGTTAAGATGGAGACATTAACTTGTAAAATGAATGTGAGTTTCTAATTATTATAGTTTTTTTTAAGTTTTTATACCATTTTTATAAGTTTTTAGACCTTGAAGGGAATTTGAGGCAACACCTCATTTTTTCTGAAGGCTTAACAAGGGGTTTTAGAGTCATAATGTCAGCTTCAACTGCAGACCATGTTCCAGGAAGTTCCTGGATTTGATCTTATCCTAGAATGCTTTTCTTTGGCAATATTTGACAAATTGACAATTAGAATGGATGCCAATGGGAAACAGGCACTTGAATTCAGTAAATGCTAGTTTCTTTAAATTTTGTATTCTCTTTTCCCCTTAGCTCTGATTCCAGTGGTACTTCCTGCTGCTCCATAGCAGGGGCCCCCTTTTCTCCACATTATGATATCATTTAGATCACTGGCCTTGAAACCCTTCCTGCCAGTCTAGTTAAGGACCACCAAATTCCTCTCAGAGTTACATTGAATGCCTTTTGATTTTATTTAATCAAAATTATTTGGCTTCCTCTTAACTCTAGTCCAAAGGTATCCTAAAGATGGTTGTATATTTTAAATAAAATGTCAGCAAATAAGTATTTCTAATAATACCAGTAACAGTATTGCTGAATGATGAACCACTTGAAAATCCATTCTTTGAAAGCAGTGTTTATTTTGCTCACAGTCTGCAGTTTAGGCATGGGTGAGTGAGGTCAAAGTTTTCTCTTCTAGAAACGTCTGTGTGAGTGCAAGTTGGCTTTGGGGATTAGAACCATCTATTGTCTCCTAAATCTGTCTGTTGAAACTGGCTCTGGTCTGGTCCATCAGCGTGGTTGTCACCTAGAACATGTTATAGGAGGTCTCCCTGAGCTCAGAATATGGCTTATGATGTTTGAATCCATATTTACAAAACTGATTAGCCAGGAGTGGTGCAGGTCTGAGTAAGTCAATGTGTAAGGAAAGATGGACTTAGGAGGCAAAGGTCTTCCACTAAGAGGTGACTTCAGTTTTGGATGAAGAAAAATCAAAACCACTCCTAGAAAAATAAAGGTCCATGGTCAACCGTGATTGGTTGTGAAAAAGCGGTGCATGTTAGGAACTGGTTTCTGTGCCTGCATATGGTTTTCACTTTACTGATTTTCAGAGTGATTGGAACACATTTTCAGAGACTAGATTACATTGTATTTCATTGCAACTGAGTGCAAGAAATTGTTATTCAATTTCTGTGAGACTATTCTCAGACTACTATGTTCATTAACACATTATTTTATTTATGCAGTTGGATGATCTTAAGGAACAACTGGAATATTCATCTTCACAGTGTGCATATCTAAATATGGAGAATCAATTCCTGAAGCAGGAGTTTCTGTCTATGGACAAATTGAAAATGACAAGTGAAAAACTGGAGGAGGAGAAGAAGCAATTAGAAGACAAAATATTAACCCTTCAATCTAGAGAGAATGATTTGGTGGAAATTGATCCAAGAGGACAGTATGAAGCAGCAAGTGAAAAGACAGGGAGGGAGAAAACATTGGAGGAAGCAGTGCAGTCTTTACAGGTGAATTTTTCTGTGATGTGTTTTAGTTCATTCACTGCAACATGTATCTTGGATGCCTATGTGGTATGTGGTTCCTCTGATCCCTTACAGAAATTTGTTTTCAAGGTGTCTAGGAAACAAGAGGCCATGGGTTTTCCCTGGAAATAGTGCAGAGCTCATCATTACTAGAACTAAATTGATCCCTCAGAAAAATGATTTTCATTCAAGAAAATCATTGGTGGCATTAAGCAAAATAGTATGAGGAAAAGAAAGGAGAGTGATATAGAATAGGTATTTGCTGACAACCTTATATTGTTAAAATTTTGAACCAAATGTATTATTCTCTGACTCATCTGATTACAAAGTGATTCACAGCTGAGGATGTAACTCAGCATACTTACTTGCCTATCAGGAGCAAGGAAGGACTTGTGTATAATTCCAAGCACCACACAATATAATAACATAAATGAAACAACTAAAAGGAGACTAGAAGAATAGTTTAAATTGTTTAATTTTGCACATTTTATACAGTTGATATAAATGGTTTAGTTTTTAAAGAAAACATCTTTTTTCACATTTAAAAAAATGCTTATTCACTGCCAAAAGAAAAAATGCACAATAAATTTTTGTATGATACTTACATCTAAAATATATCCTTTTATTTTTTTTTTTTTTATTTTTTTTTTTTTTATTGTGAATAAATGGGATACATGTTCTTTCACTGTTTGTACATAGAGTAAAGGCATACCATTTGTGTAATCATACGTTTACATAGGGTGATGTTGGTTGATTCATTCTGTTATTTTTTTCCCCTTCCCCCCACCCCTCCCATCCCTCTTTTCCCTCTATACAGTCCTTCCTTCCCCCATTCTTGCCCCCCTCCCTAACCCTCACTCTAACCCTAAAACTAACCCCTCCCACACCCCATTATGTATCATCATCCACTTATCAGCGAGATCATTCTTCCTTTGGTTTTTTGAGATTGGCTTATCTCACTTAGCATGATATTCTCCAATTTCGTCCATTTGCTTGCAAATGCCATAATTTTATCATTCTTTATGGCTGAGTAATATTCCATTGTATATATATGCCACAGTTTCTTTATCCATTCATCAACTGAAGGGCATCTAGGTTGGTTCCACAATCTGGCTATGGTGAATTGAGCAGCAATGAACATTGATGTGGCTGTATCTCTGTAGTATGCTGATTTTAAGTCCTTTGGGTATAGGCCAAGGAGTGGGATAGCTGGGTCAAATGGTAGTTCCATTCCAAGTTTTTTAAGGAATCTCCATACTGCCTTCCAGAGTGGTTGCACTAATTTGCAACCCCACCAGCAATGTATGAGTGTACCTTTTTCCCCACATCCTCGCCAACACCTGTTGTTGCTTGTGTTCTTGATAATCGCCATTCTGATTGGGGTGAGATGGAATCTTAGGGTGGTTTTGATTTGCATTTCTTTTATTACTAGAGATGTTGAACATTTCTACATATGTTTGTTGATTGTTTGTAGGTCTTCTTCTGTGAAGTGTCTGTTCATTTCCTTAGACCATTTGTCGATTGGATTATTTGTAGTCTTGGTGTTGAGTTTTTTGAGTTCTTTATAGATTCTGGAGATTAGTGCTCTATCTGAAGTATGATTGGCAAAGATTTTCTCCCACTCTGTAGGCTCTTTCTTCACATTGCTGATAGTTTCCTTTGCTGAGAGAAAGCTTTTTAGTTTGAATCTATCCCAGTTGTTGATTCTTACTTTTATTTCTTGTGCTATGGGAGTCCTGTTGAGAAAGTCTGGTCCTAAGCCGACATGTTGAAGATCTGGACCTACATTTTCTTCTATAAGATGCAGGGTCTCTGGTCTGATTCCGAGGTCCTTAATCCATTTTGAGTTTAGTTTTGTGCACGGTGAGAGATATGGGTTTATTTTCATTTTGTTGCATATGGATTTCCAATTCTCCCAGCACCATTTGTTGAAGAGGCTATCTTTTCTCCATTGCATATTTTTGGCCCCTTTGTCTAGTATGAGGAAATTATATTTGTTTGGGTTTGTGTCCGTGTCTTCTATTCTGTACCATTGATCTACCTGTCTATTTTGGTACCAATACCATGCCGTTTTTGTTACTATTGCTTTGTAGTAAAGTTGAAGTTCAGGTATTGCAATACCCCCTGCTTCATTTTTCCTGCGAAGGATTGCTTTAGCAATTCTGGGTTTCTTATTCTTCCAGATGAATTTCATAATTGCTTGCTCTATTTCTGCAAGGTACATCATTGGGATTTTAATTGGAATTGCATTGAATCTGTATAGCACTTTTGGTAGTATGGCCATTTTGACAATATTAATTCTGCCTATCCAGGAACATGGGAGATCTTTCCATCTTCTAAGGTGTTCTTTAATTTCTAAAATATATCCTTTTAAATGACTTTAGGTAAAGATCTATTTACACCAATTAAGAGAACATCATGATGTTTCAGTGAGAAGTGAGATAAAGCTGAACATTCAAAATACGAAGGCCAAATTTTTTGACATGAACAATCAAGTTTACTCTTATAAAATAGAGCTAGAACAATATAAACAGCTCTATTTAGAAGAAATGGATATTAGATTGTCATTGTCAGATGAACTTAGCATGTGAGTAAAATTAGTATCATAGAAAATACATTAAGCTAATGTTTTTGTCTGTAAAGAATAACATTTCATGAGATGATTAGAACGTGCAACTCAGCAGCCTAAGTTGGAACCATATTGGTGGTAAATAAACTGACTTTTAGAATATGAGTGCAGGGTACTTTCTATATCTTACCCCCTTTGGGGGTTTATGTCATTTACATCTTTCTCAGTAATGTAGTTTTATTGCTAAAATGATCACCTAATCTTTAAGTATTTATCTAATGTCATGTTTAATATCTTAAGAGTTACATGGTTACAAATTCTCTTGTTAGCATTCCGTCCAAGAAACACATCAATAAGTGTAAGTGCATGAGAAAGATTATAACTGAAACCCAAAGAGTTGCTATCTGTTAATCCTCCTCCTCTGGGTGCTTTCTGGTACTTGGTCAGTGAATTTTCCTTGTTCGAGATCTTTCATATTATTCCTACAGGGTCTCTAGAGACAATCTGTCCTTTCCAGTTTTTCAAGTCTACATAAACTCATACTTGTGATATAAGAAATGGTTAACACGTGATGAAGAAAAAAATAAATTGGAAAGTGGTTGAAACAAATTCCTTGGCCCAGTGAAAAGTGTCTGAATGGAGGACAAATTGTTGGTCCCCCCTCCAGTGCCTTGCTAAGGATGTCATAAGCTAACTGTCTTCCAGGCTGCTTGAGTTCTTCTGACCACTAAGTGAGTTTTCTGGTTCTCCCCTGGAGGATGCTGCTCTGAATTATTCTAGAGGACACAATGCTTGTTTTCTTCCACCTAATGTGTGGACTATGCAGATTGTGAGAGCATATGTTTGACAATGCCTTTGAGGGGTACATCTTAAAAGGCATAAACTGTTTTTACTAAATACAAGTATTACTGCCTTGACTTTTTGAGTATTTTTTTGCATATATTTAGGCAGCATATCATGGTGTTTTAATGTACATAGCATTAGAATAGGCCATTAGAATCACCTAAATCAGCATATGCATCATCTCACAGTTACCCTCTGAATAGTGTACTGTTAACAGCATCTTGCAGGGTCTTAGAACTTCCAGAGGGCAGAGGTGTCACCTGTTGACCACACTTCATTGATAGCGATTTCTCCCTCCTCCTCTGTTTGAGCTATGAGTTAGTTTGAACTATTAGTTTTTACCCCTAGGAATATATGTAGCTCATTCAAGCAGTTTGAAACTTAAAATTAACTGTACGCAGTAGGTCTGCTCTGACACATTCAGGATTAAAACACTGTTGAGTGGAAAACTCCATTTACTCTCATGGCACTTTCTGAAGAATGCAGTTCATTTAGGGAAAATGAGAAACTAATGATTTTGTTTTCCAATCTTTGCAGGATGAAGGAAAGGCTAGCAGAAATTAGTAATGAGCTTGCAAGATGTTGTAATGTTCAGGAAACATCAATGATCCTAATGCATGCCAGCCATGTTGAAATAACAACATGCAGAACTGTGGCTGCAAGGTGAGTTGCATTCTCTATTTTCCTTAGGGGCTCAGTTTGTGATAGAATTCTTTTTGTTTCATTTGGTAAATTACAGAGTCATTCCATTGACTTGTGCATGTGAAGTGAAGGTCACAATAACCAATGTGAATGAAGAAAGAAAACAGAAATTTGTCAGTTTTGCCAACATACTGTGTAAAAAGATAGAGAAGGGTGGGTTTAGGGTGAGATGTTACAAAACAAGAGACTTGTAAAGATTTTTAGCCATGATTCCAGAAAGTAAAATAATCACAATAGTATGAGTAGAGAATTTGTTTATCATCTCCTTTTTTTGCAAGGTTAATCATTCTGTACTACTTCCATTATGAAGTGCAATCCTAAAATCATTTTGTTGTAATGTTAAGGAAAGTGAGTATAATGATTATTGTTCTAGTCTGTGATTTCAACCCCACTGTTTATTAAAGCAGTTTTTCTCCATGTTCATAGCATGAAGTATTTATTTCATCTCTTAGCATTACATGAAATTTACTCCCGTCATTTAACAACTTTTTGTATTACTAGATTACCACATATAGGTTTTGTTAATTTGAACTATAAGGATGTACATTATTGAATAATTCTGGGATACTCTGTTTTATTGATGGGGAGGTATTGTAGAGCTCTCTTGGTGCCTTATTGATTTTTATGATAACATGTAAAAAAATTAGCAGGAAAGATATATCTCTCATAATTTTATTGTACAAAGATTTGTTTTCTGATAATATACTGTTTTGAAAATGGTTATGTAGCATTGAGAACTGAACCCAGGGTGTTGTACACACAGGCTGCCACTGATATACATACCGTACTTTGATAACTCAAATCTTTAAAAAAGTACTCCAATTTCATGAAAGATAACATTTGATGGTTTAACTAATTTTATGTTCCAGTGCTTTGTGCCTAACAAATTAGAAGATAAAAAACAGTACAGATTAAGTCAATGTTTAAATTGTGTTCTTTTTGCTGGGGAGGGAGCACAGGTCCTCAAGCCAGGTAGCGAAGCTCTCAAGTGCTGAGACACATCCCAGGCCCTCGAGTACATTTGATAGTCATCGTTTTTGGAATGGCATTGCAAACACTCACATAAATTTTGGTGTTTCACTTCAGTAATTTTTTCCTTGCTCTCAAATATCATTTTTGGTTCATATTTTCTACCCTAAAGGTGACAAACTAGGTACAACACAAAGCCAGATGCCACAGACTAACAATTTTCATGATGAAACATTGTATACAACAGACTTTCGATTGGTACTATTCCTCAACTGAACAGACTAGTTTGTATCTCCAAGGCAGTGCCTGTCTTATCTGAATTTTAATTCTTACCACATTAACCTAGCATAACACTTATTACTTGTAAAATGCTCTGTCTTCCTTCTGTCTTCTGGAAGTTGGAGGTAATTCTCAACTTCCTCCAATTCTTTTTATTTTCATTCAGTATTCTCACAGGTTGTTTAAATATACGCATCATTCTTTGGGTTCACTTTGCACAAACTATTCCTTGGGTCTTTGGGATAAAATACATATATTTTGTTATTATATACTACCTGGTGTAGAGTTCTTTCATGCATAAGCCATTTGCAGTTTAACATTGAAATTCACTCATGACAAACTTCTTTAATTTTATTATACCTGAGTGTATATTTATTTCCTTATAACAATTGAGTGCTCTAGAAAAAGAAGCAATGATATCAATTTTTTCTTTACACCATGAAGAGTTACCAAATATATGTAAAGTGTGGAAAGTGTGTATGTATTAGTTAAATTTTTTGAAGGAATGCTTTTCCAACACATCATTTAGAGTAAAATCCAGTGAACTTTCAGTATACCCTCTTGAAGTGAGTGAGATCATATTTGTATTTGTTATACCTTACTTTTGTTTATTTCACTATATTTCTGTTTTTAACATCTCCCTTTCAGCTCTACCTCTTTTTCAAGTGAGCAGTATTTCGAAGAAGAAACATCATAAAGTCAAGGAAGAAGAAAACCTTTCTGTAAGTCTCTACAATCAACCACCCATTTGTTGGATTGTGGTGTGGTGTGGTAGGCAGGAAAGGACACTTTATTCCCCCCACCCCTCATCAGAAGCCAAAAGGCAGAGAGATAGCTTCACTGCTCAAAGCTAATACTCAAGGGGAAGATGGGCTTAGCCATGAAGCCACAGTGGGCTTCCAGATCCTCCATCTTAGATTGGACACTTATTCAATTTCCAGTGGAAGAAGCCACCACTTAACTGGTGTCCCAGAAACAGGATGCTCCCTGCAGACATGGGAGCAGAACCACACATTACCATAGGCAGATATATCTTTCAAAGAGAGATGAAGAGGCAAGCCAGTGCATTCAATGTGATCCATCCAGTCACTAGGCAAATCTCTCCTCTCATGAAGAAGGTGGAGAGTCCCAAGTCCTTACATGGAAGCTTGAGGCTAGGGAAATAAATTTTCTGCTACCATTTCTGCCTGGATTTAAATTATACTTGAAATGAAGGCCTTGTCTGTATATATCTGAACACATGACTAGAAGTATGGTAGAGGGTTAAGAGAAATTTGTTTTGTGCTTTGAATTTTGCTGTCGTTATTTTCACCACATAGATAATTCATTTGTGGATTCATTTTGGGAAACTAAGCCTTACTTTAAATAAATAAAGAAGTTCTTTAAAAAGAGAGCTTTCTCATTTTAAGCTTGTGTGGTTCAACAGTAGGGGTTCATCCTTCAACAGATACCTTAAAGTATCTGTGCTTGATAAATAGGGAATAAATGATTACTGCTATTAGAGTTCATGGTATTTATTTGTATACCCTTATTTTATTCAAAATATTAAAACATTTTACATTGGAGAGTTACCCTTTTATATCTCATGACTGAACATTTTGACCCTCAAGACACACTTTTACATATGCATTTTCTTACAAATATGTTTAAAAATTATTTTTCTTTACTGAGTATGATATCAATGACACCCTGGAACTCTAGGCCAGGGTCTAGAGCCATTTGGCTTTGTGACCTGTCAAGCTATCATCTCTCTGAGTCTCCTTTGGCTCTTGCATGAAAAGAGATGCTGAACAAAATGCTTTTTTTACAGCCTAATCATTTTGGTGTTCTCTTTAGTGCTGTATTTCAATTGTGGAGTCTCATTTTAAGTGTTTATTCTTTAAGATTTAATGCTTGTTTTTTTTTCTTTTTTATAGGTAATAGTGAAATCTATGAACCAAAACAAGAACTTTTAAATCTGAGATATAAGTTTAAGATCATTTGCATAAAACCATTTGTTTTCTTGTGATATAATGAGCCTATTGGAAATTCACATTTGTGGTAGCATTTTATTTGGCTTACTCTAGAGATGCTTCTAGTAGGCCTTAGTAAGATCAACCTTTCAAAATGAGAATATTGTGCTCCCAAATTCTATTCTGAGTATATATAAATTTAATATAATTTGGGAACTCCAGGGTGAGTTCCCAATTACCCAAGCTGCATTTTGCTGATAAATATGTGTGGGATGTGAAATTACTTCAATAAAAGCATAAAGTTAGGACTTGAAACAACTCATGAAAGTGGATATTTGAAAACTTGTAACAGTGGCACAAATTTAATTGCCCTTTTGTTTTTGCTTTTAGGAGATGGTAAAGAAACCCATCTTGCAGGATAATATTGAAGATTGGTCTTCTGATTATATAAGATGATTATTTTATAAAAGTCTTTCTAGTGTATAAGACACAGCAGTGTCCAACTGTATATAGTGGCCAGTTTTCTTCGTTTTTACTTTGTTATCTGTGTTATGGTTCAATATGGATTTGTGTTAATACAAATTTTATTTGTATAATTTTATGTTAAACCTCAAATATGTGCTTCTTATGTGAAAAAAGAGGTACTATGACTTTGATACCTTTCTAAATTAAAAACAAATAGAACAGTGCTTTCTTTGTTTTGATGGTATGAGAATGAAGTTCAGCAGTTTGCTAAAAATGTTTATTCCTTTTAACAATATTGAATGTCCCTTAAACTTGTGTGTTTTTCACTACTCATGTTTGGTGAGATCTTTATCTTACAGAATAGGACAGTGATGAATGTTGTAAGACATTTTTTCTCATTTTTTCCTGCCTAATTCATTCCAGGAAATGTATTAAACCATTCCAGAGGGAAAACTTCTGAATTTCTGTTAAAGAAATAGTTTGATTTAATGGGATAACAAAAATTGGATGAAAGGGACTTTCAAATGCTCTTTTCATTTGAATTTTAAATTGCCCTAGTGAGACAAACCACTCTTTGCTGCCACCAAGCAGGAGAAAACTACAGCCTTCAGTACCCAGGACCTTTAGATAGGCTCTTGGGTGTCCCTTGGCAGAGCAGCCCCTCCCTTAGCTTGTCTCCACTCTCTTCCTACTCCAGGGTTGAGGATGTCTATAGGTCAGTGTAGATTTCATAGTTAGCACTTAATAGATCAATTAGAATTGTCGATTCAATCAAAATTATCTTAGTAGCTCTCCATATTATGTGTTTATTCTATTATCTAAATAGTGTGTATAGCTCAGTGTAGATTTCATAGTTAGCATTTAATAGATCAATTAAAATTGTCCATTGAATCAAAATTATCTTAGTAGCTTTCCATATTATGTCTATTCTTTTACCTAAATATAACTAGTTCTAGGCTCTGAAACTCTTCTTGTAAGGCCACATTTTAAAATGATATTCCCAGAGTTATAACTCCCTTTTCAATTTAGCATTAGAATAATATTTTTATTCCTTAAACTGTGACAGGTGTTGCAATGAGGTATAGTCAGAGAACTTAAACCAAAGTAGTTTGTAAACACAGTGGAGAAAATTTAGATTAATGTATTAATATA
The DNA here is from genome assembly GCF_902686445.1 of Sciurus carolinensis. Lineage (NCBI taxonomy): Eukaryota > Metazoa > Chordata > Mammalia > Rodentia > Sciuridae > Sciurus > Sciurus carolinensis. Next base: position 30,695,068 of record NC_062224.1, read on the forward strand.
TCAATTTCTGAAATAATGTAAAAATAGCAAATGTCCCTTTTTTGGTTAATACATTTTATGTTAAATATGTTTTGTTAAATATGTTTTGCTCATTTCGTCAAATGAGAAATAGGACAATATAAACATTGTTAGTGAAATAAACATCCTTATTTATGCTAACATGGCTCCATGCTGTCATTCCTTCTGCTATTGCTGTATGTCATCCACCTGCATATGGTGTTAGAAAACAAAGGTGTCCTCCAGTTCTGTTCTTTAGCACCAAAATGTAGACTCCTGAAGTAGTAGAGTCAAGCCAATGCACTTCATCAGTTGTCTCCTGACTTGTGCCAATTTATCATATTGTCATTTACTATGCCAAGGGCCTACCTTTTATCCTCAGGAATACTCCAAGTAACTTCTCCTAGAACAAAAAATTGTTTACCTGTTTGGAATTAATTCATCCTCTCCTCTTACCACTTACTCTTCTCAGCCCCTTGCTCTGGCTTCTCGCCAACTTCACTACTTATAATTCCTTAAGAGCTCTTCCTTGCCTCTGGCTGTTAGCATGTGCTTCTTTGTTCTTCTGGCTGCTGTCTCCTTACCCTTGTGGTATCCACATACTCATTACCTCCACCAAAAAAGGCTGCAATATTGATGGGAAAATGGTTTCCAGGTTTCATCTGAGTGTTCCAGTTCTGCTCTTTTCAGATATTTCCATAGTGTCTGTGACTTTGTTTGAAATTTGCTGGTAGGACACTTCTTCTGTTATAATATGGATTCTTGAGCAGTGGACCATATCACCTCCACATAGTCATTCCAGCACCTGTCACACTGCCTTTGAACATGCTTGTTGAATTAATGTATTAAGAATAGGGGAACAGGAGCTCAGATACTGAGCCAGAATGATAACAAATCCAGTGTGCAAACATGCACAAATTATTTTTAATCATAATATTGCATTTTCTCAAACATGTTTTTCATTCTTACTCTTTCACCTTTATCATTGCCTTGCAGAGGTGGATTTAGGGAAGGGGGAGGGAAGGTGCCTCTGAGGCTCTGGCCTCTGCCAAGAGGACATTTTTGGTGTGTGGATACAGGACCAGAAGCCCTTGGGATCCTCCACTGGCCTGAGGATGCAATTCCTGTGCTTTGGGCAGGGGAGGTCTTATAGGTCCAACTCCAGTAGATACACCAGGTGGTATCTGGATATTGTTCACCATATCCAGAAAGTTGTAAGGGGGGTAATGTCGTCAAAGGTCAGCATTTGCACACTCCTGGCAAGAGTGGCACGAACAACAAAGATGGGAGAAAGGCAACAGGGCTAGACCTAGAGGCAAGGGGCCTGAGATGCTGGCAGCAGGTATGTGGGAGAAGCAAGCAACTTCCAGTCTGTGCCCAGAGGAGTATATACACACAGGGTGGATCTGCCCTCACCAAGGTACTTGGCTTTAGTGCCATTAGAAAAGCCTGATTCCTAGGAGATAAAAAGCTTGGAAGGGGCTAGTGCCTAGCCCATCTTGATGATGAGCCAAATAAAAACTGGGTTCTCACCTACTAATCATTCACCTGATAGGGCACTTTATTGATACTTGAAAGTATGCTACTTAGTAAACTGAAGTACACACAGTATCTCACTCTCCTCATTTACAAAATCATGCTCTATATATATTGTAGAAAAGTATCTGAAAAAATATTTTCCATAATACAGCAAGTTCATGACTATAATTTCCATGATTAAAACCAATATCTATTAGTGTACACCCATGTATATATGTTGTTCACTATGGAAACTTACAAGATATCTGGAAAACTTGTGTTTGTATAAAATTTACTTCCCATCTACTTAATTAGGGGCTCCCTTTTCTGTCTTCAGTAGATTCTCTGTAATATTCAGATGCTTTTTCTCAGGACTGATAGATGGGACCCTTTACCACTTCAGAACATCCCAGTCCTTTTTGAGACAGGGCCTTGGTAATTTTCCCAGGCTGGCCTGGAACTTGCCAACCTCCTGCATCACCATCCTGGTGTCTGGGATCATAGATCTGTGCCACCATGGCCGTGAGCTACCTGACTTTTTATATCACAAACCCAAAGTGCTTGATGAAATACAGACTGAAAATTTTCAGTAAGGGAAAGGAGAAAAGTGCCAGAGGCAATCACAAATGCCGCCTTCTTGTTTTTGTTAGCAGGACCTTTGGTAACAGGACCTGAAAAGCAAGTTGGCCATTGAGTTTTTGTCTTTTTTTGGGGGAATAGAAGATTGAACCCAGGAACTGGCATGCTAAATCCGTATGTGGAGCTGCACCCTAAGGATAAGGGCAAGTATTCTGAAGTTCAGTTTACCAAAATAAAAGTCAAAATACCCTGCGTACCAGCAAAATTTAGCTAAATCAAAGTGCTGTCAAAATATTAACAGTACAGCTTTCATAGTGTCGCAGAGATTTTGATATGATGTGTCTTTGTTCTCGTTTACTTCTAAGAATTTTTTTATTTCCCTCCTGATGTCTTCTGTTATCCATTCATCATATAATAGTGTATTATTTAATCTCCAGGTATTGGAGAAGATTCTGTTTTTTATTCTGTCATTTATTTCTAATTTCAATCCATTATGATCTGATAGAGTACAAGGTAGTATCTCTATCTTCTTGTATTTGCTAACAGTAGCTTTGTGGCATAAAATATGGTCTATTTTAGAGAAGGATCCATGTGCTGCTGAGAAGAAAGTGTATTCGTTCTTTGTTGGATGGTATATTCTATATATGTCCGTTAAGACTAAATTGTTGATTGTGTTGTTGAGATCTATAGTTTCTTTATTCAATTTTTGTTTGGACGATCTATCCAGTGGTGAGAGAGGTGTGTTAAAATCGCCTAGTATTATTGTGTTGTGGTCTATTTGATTTCTGGAATTGAGAAGAATTTGTTTGACGTATGTGGATGAGCCAATGTTCGGGGCATAGATATTTATGATTGTTATGTCTTGCTGATTTATGCTTCCCTTAAGCGGCATGTAATGTCCTTCTTTATCCCTTCTGACTAGTTTTGATTTGAAGTCCACATTATCTGAAATGAGGATGGATACTCCAGCTTTTTTGCTGTGTCCGTGTGCATGGTATGTTTTTCCCCATCCTTTCACCTTTAGTCTATGGGTGTCTCTTTCTATGAGATGAGTCTCTTGCAGGCAGCATATTGTTGGATTTTTCTTTTTAATCCAATCTGCCAGTCTGTGTCTTTTGATTGATGAATTCAGGCCATTAACATTCAGGGTTATTATTGTGATATGATTTGTATTCCCAGTCAATTGACTCATATTTGTTTTTGACATGATTTGGTTTCTCCTTTATTTGGCTATTCCTTTAGGCTACCGCCTCCTGTTGCTGATTTGCATCATTGTTTTTCATCTCTTCCTCATGGAATATTTTGCTGAGAATGTTCTGTAATGCTGGCTTTCTTTTTGTAAATTCCTTTAGCTTTTGTTTATCATGGAAGGATCTTATTTCATCGTCAAATTTGAAGGTAAGTTTTGCTGGGTATAAGATTCTTGGTTGGCATCCGTTTTCTTTTAGGGCTTGGTATATGTTGTTCCAGGCCCTTCTAGCTTTTAGGGTCTGGGTTGAAAAATCTGCTGATATTCTTATTGGTTTCCCTCTGAATGTAACTTGATTCTTTCCTCTCGTGGCCTTTAAAATTCTGTCTTTATTTTGTATGTTAGGTATTTTCATAATAATGTGCCTTGGTGTGGGTCTGTTGTAATTTTGTATGTTTGGAGTTCTATAAGCCTCTTGTACTTGGTTTTCTATTTCATTCTTCAGATTTGGGAAATTTTCTGATATTATTTCATTGAATAGATTGTTCATTCCTTTGGTTTGTTTCTCTAAGCCTTCCTCAATCCCAATAATTCTTAAATTTGGCCTTTTCATGATATCCCATAATTCTTGTAGATTCTGTTCATGATTTCTTACCATCTTTTCTGTTTGGCCAACTTTGTTTTCAAGATTAAATAATTTGTCTTCAATGTCTGAGGTTCTGTCTTCCAAGTGTTCTATCCTATTGGTTATGCTTTCTATGGAGTTTTTAACTTGGTTTATTATTTCCTTGGAAGATTTATTTCATGGGGCACATTCAAAAAAAGAAGTAGAAATCAACAAATAAACGACTTAACACTACAGCTCAAAGCGCTAGAAAAAGAAGAGCAGACCAATACCAAAAGTAGTAGAAGACAGGAAATAGTTAAAATCAGAGCTGAAATCAACGAAATCGAAACAAAAGAAACAATTGGAAAAATTAACAAAATAAATAGTTGGTTCTTTGACAAAATAAATAAAATTGATAAACCCTTAGCCACACTAACAAAGAGAAAGAGGGAGAAAACTCAAATTACTAAAATTCGGAATGAACAAGGAAACATCACAACAGACACGACTGAAATACAAAACATAATTAGAAGCTATTTCAAAAATCTATACTCCAAGAAAACAGAAAACCTCGAAGACATCAACAAATTTCTAGAGACATATGAATTATCTAAACTGAACGAGGAGGACATACACAACTTAAATAAACCAATTTCAAGCAATGAAATAGAACAGGTCATCAAAAGCCTACCAACAAAGAAAAGTCCAGGACCAGATGAGTTCTCAGCGGAGTTCTACAAAACCTTTAAAGAAGAGCTCATTCCAATACTCCTCAAACTATTCCATGAAATAGAAGAGGAGGGAACCCTCCCAAACTCATTCTATGAAGCCAATATCACCCTGATACCTAAACAGACAGAGACACATCGAGGAAAGAAAATTTCAGACCAATATCCTTAATAAACATCGATGCAAAAATTCTCAACAAAATTTTAGCAAATCGCATACAAATATATATTAAAAAGATAGTGCACCACGATCAAGCGGGTTTTATCCCGGGGATGCAAGGTTGGTTCAACATTCGGAAATCAATAAATGTCATTCACCATATCAACAGACTTAAAGTTAAGAATCACATGATTATTTCAATAGATGCAGAAAAAGCATTCGATAAAATACAGCACCCCTTCATGATCAAAACACTAGAAAAAATTGGGGTAGTGGGAACATTCCTTAACATTATAAAGGCCATCTACGCTAAGCCCATGGCTAATATCATTCTAAATGGTGAAAAACTGAAAGCATTCCCCCTAAAAACTGGAACAAGGCAGGGATGCCCTCTTTCACCACTTCTATTCAACATCATCCTTGAGACTCTAGCCAGAGCAATCAGACAAACCAAAGAAATTAAAGGGATATGAATTGGAAAAGAAGAACTCAAACTATCCCTGTTCGCTGATGACATGATTATATATTTAGAGGAACCTGGAAATTCCACCAGAAAACTTTCAGAACTCATAAGTGAATTCAGTAAAGTAGCAGGTTACAAGATCAATGCTCATAAATCCAATGCATTTTTATACATAAGTGATGAATCTTCAGAAAGAGAAATTAGGAAAACTACCCCATTCACAATAGCCTCCAAAAAAATAAAATACTTGGGAATCAATCTCACAAAAGAGGTGAAAGACCTCTACAATGAGAACTACAGAACACTAAAGAAAGAAATTCAAGAAAACCTTAGAAGATGGAAAGATCTCCCATGTTCCTGGATAGGCAGAATTAATATTGTCAAAATGGCTATACTACCTAAAGTGCTATACAGATTCAATGCAATTCCAATTAAAATCCCAATGATGTACCTTGCAGAAATAGAGCAAGCAATTATGAAATTCATCTGGAAAAATAAAAAACCTAGAATAGCTAAAGCAATCCTCAGTAGCAAGAGCGAAGCAGGGGGTATTGCAATACCAGATCTTCAACTCTACTACAAAGCAATACTAACAAAAACGGCATGGTATTGGTACCAAAATAGACAGGTAGATCAATGGTACAGAATAGAGGACATGGACACAAACCCAAATAAATACAATTTTCTCATACTAGACAAAGGTTCCAAAAATATGCAATGGAGAAAAGATAGCCTCTTCAACAAATGGTGCTGGGAAAACTGGAAAACCATATGCAATAGAATGAAATTAAACCCCTATCTCTCATCCTACACAAAACTCAACTCAAAATGGCTCAAGGACCTTGGAATCAGACCAGAGACCCTGCATCTTATAGAAGAAAAAGTAGGTCCAAATCTTTAACTTCTTGGCTTAGGATCAGACTTCCTTAACAGGACTCCCATAGCACAAGAAATAAAAGCAAGAATCAACAACTGGGATAGATTCAAACTAAAAAGCTTTCTCTCAGCAAAGGAAACTATCAGAAATGTGAAGAGAGAACCTACAGAGTGGAAGAATATCTTTGCCAACCATACCTCAGATAGAGCGCTAATTTCCAGAATCTATAAAGAACTCAAAAAACTCTACACGAAGAATTCCAATAATCCAATCAACAAATGGGCTAAGGAAATGGACACTTCACAGAAGAAGATCTACAAGTAATCAACAGATATATGAAAAAATGTTCAGCATCCCTAGTAATAAGGGAATTGCAAATCAAAACTACCCTAAGATTTCATCTCACCCCAATTAGAATGGTGATTATCAAGAATACAAGCAACAATAGGTGTTGGCGAGGATGTGGTGAAAAAGGAACACTCATACATTGCTGGTGGGGTTGCAAATTAGTGCAGCCACTCTGGAAAACAGTGTGGAGATTCCTCAGAAAGCTTGGAATGGAAACACCATTTGACCCAGCTATCCCACTCTTTGGCCTATACCCAAAGGACTTAAAATGAGCATACTACAGAGATACAGCCACATCACTGTTCATAGCTGCTCAATTCACCATAGCCAGATTGTGGAACCAACCTAGATGCCCTTCAGTTGATGAATGGATAAAGAAACTGTGGCATATGTATACAATGGAATATTACTCCGCAATGAAGAATGATAAAATTATGGCATTTGTAGGCAAATGGATGAAATTGGAGAATATCATGCTGAGACAAGCCAATCTCAAAACTAAAGGATGAATGATCTCGCCGATAAGCGGATGAGGACATATAATGGGGGGTGGGAGGTGTTAGCATTAGATTTAGGGTTAGGTTTAGGGTTAGGGATAAGGAGAGCGGTAAGAATGAAGGAAAGAAGGACTGTATAGAGGGAAAAGAGTGGCGGGAGGGGTGGGAGGGGTGGGGGGAAGGAAAAAAAAATAAACATCATTGCCCTATGTAAAAAAAAAAATATTAACAGTGTTGGGCTGAGGTTGTGACTTGGTGGTGGAGCATTTTCCTTGTGTGCATGAGGCACTGTGCTCAATCCTCAGCACCACATACAAAACTAAATTAAAAAATAACTATAGAAAATCCACTTTTAAAAATATTTACAGGGTAGAGCAGAAGTGGAAGACTATATTGCCACAATCTGCATGATGGTTAGTTCATGAAACCAAATGAGGGGCGATGGGGGATTTGAAAAGTCAGACAGACAAACAAGAAAAACATCTGGGACCCAGTGGATATTACAGTCTGGAGGAGTGCAATGACCATGAGCCAGCTCAGTACATTTATTATATAGGTTATATCATTGAAGGATATATTGTGAGAAAATGTCTTCAAAACAAGCAGAATTAAGGAAATAGGTATAAGCATTATTATTATTATTATTATTATTATTATTATTATTGATTTGTGCCCATAATTTTCTTTCTTTTTTTTTTTTTTTTTGTGGTGCTGGGGATCAAACCCAGGGCCTTGTGCTTGCTAGGCAAGCACTCTACCGACTGAGCTATCTCCCCAGCCCCCTGTGCCCCAGGAAGCTGGTTTTGGAACTTCAAGGTCACAAACATAATAGCTCCACAGCTTCCTTTTGAACAGGGTGCCACCATAGCAATGGGACACTCTTAAACAGCATTTTAGCACTGAATGTTCCTGGGTGAGGCATCACCTCTGTCACAGGACATTCAAGAACCTTAATTCAGTCACCTCTCATGAAATCTCCCCTTTTTAAAATGTTTTCAGAGCAAGTGATGTGCTATTATTTGATGTTCTCAGATTTCTTCTCAGAAGACACAGCATCCTATTTTATAACAACAGAGAATTAGTAGTAAACACATGATTTCAAAAAAGTGACATATGGAATGTTTTAACATATCTTCAGGATTAGAATCATTTAAATCATTAAGTATTTGTTCAGCAAGCCATGCCCGATCCACAAGATTATTCCTGCTTTCCTGAATATCCTGGGTGATATGATGTAACTCTATAAGAACTAGACTGTCATCATTTCTCTGACCAGTGTCCATTAAAAGATTTTTAACTTTTTCCCAATCCCTCTGGGAAGTGTAATTTGCAGCTGGGACACATTTATAGCCAGCAGGGCAATGAAGCCTTTGTCTAAATTTAAGTATGGCAAGTTCATATACTATACTTTTGAAGATAGCTTACAAAGCATTTAATTTAATCTCAAGTTTTTCATCAACATTTTCCTGATTTTGTGCTTTGGAAGTATTTTGAGCTAAATTATTAAGAAATGAGCACTTTTGAATGTTTTTGGATAAGGATATCACAATGTCATGGCAGAGATAGAAACAGATATAAAAGTGAGTACTCCAAGTGCAATATGATCAGTAGTAGCACACTGGGATCTACTTAGCTGGGCATGTCATACTTGAACTCAAGCATCAAAATACCAGGAATCTGAAATGTTAGCTGGGATTAAAACAAAGGAGGTTTGAAGTAACACAGGCACTCCTTATCGTCTATTACACCTAGTAATGCAATTAGATTATGTTTGCGACATGTCACTTGATATTTTTCTCCAGTTCTTTTTACTTTTCTATTTTCAGAAATTAAAACATAAGGAGATTGAACACAGGCTTGCAAGCTATAGCATGAAGCCACTTTACAGCTCCTAAGCAAGTAAAGGGAGGCTACTTAGGGAGATGCTGGTATAATTAATGAAATCTAAGGCAGCTATCAAATGCCATGGGTCTTTTTGCATGCCACCACCACTGAAAGCACATTACTAAGAAATCCTCCAGGAGTCATAGATCCCTGACACAATTGTCTCATCAATTCTGTGAGAACAATCCAAAATATATCCACTACTGCCAGGAACTTGATGTCACAGGGACAAAATATTAGCACATTCCATGCACTTAGGGAATGTACTCAATTTTGCTGTAGTATGACTAGGGCAATAAGGTATTGTTGGATGCTCCATAGGAAACACGGTTTTGTCATTGGAGAGTCCCATTTTTGTAACTATATGAACATACAATTTTAAGTCCCAGAGGCCAGTGAAATTGACTACCATGGCTCCCCATATGCTGTCTTCCTCTGGTTTCACTTTTAAACAGCCAGCCTCTTTATTGTGGGACCAACATATAGATAAACTTCCCTATATCATGTATAATTAAATCCAGTTGAATGAAAGTTGTAATAGCTTTATCTGAAAAACCTTCCATCATTTGAGTGTCATTAGTAAATACTGGAATGGATTCTCCAGTCCACACAGCTGGTGTACTAAATGTGGATCTGGGAAATAAGTCCAATAAGTTTCCCCATGAACTCTACTTGACAGCTTCAAGTAGCCAGCATAGCCACAAATATGGTGGCTAGGGACTTAGTGCCTCCCTGCTGTTTGATTATCTGCTCCATGTGATGTTTCAGATTCTTCAGTTGTCCCCACATTGGCAGTTTGGCATTCCGGGGATGTGGAATTTTCTCTGCATTCTTCCTCTTCTTTCTCAGCTGCTTCTTCCCAGTAGTGATCAGTATCAGCACCTCTGTTCAACCTTCAGTCTTTTGAACTGTGGTTCCAGATCCTCCATGGTGGTGATGAACAGCACGCTCAGGTACCCAGCTAGGATGTGGTGCACCTTCTGGAAGGACTCAAGCATGGCCTCTACCCCACATTATTGCTGTAACAGGTCCATTCCATTGTCCTGTTATTAAAAAATGTTCCATGGAATATGGTGGTCAATGGTGATCAGTTTAGTTGCACAAGTGCTTTTATCTCAAAATAGTCTTTGTGCAGCAGGAGTATTTTATGCATGCTTCTTAGTCACAGTAAATAGTAAAAGATACCTATTTGAGTTAATATTTAATGAAACTTAAAAATTTTTACTGCTATACTGCTATGTAAAAATTTTCTCTCTCTCTCTCAATGGGTCTTGCTATGTTTCCCAGACTGGTCTCAAACTTCTAGGTTCAAGCAATCCTCCTGCCTCAGCCTCCCAAGTAGCTGGAACTATAGGTATATGTCCCCATGTCATGCTAGAGAGCATTCTTAAGTGAAAATGATGATTTCTTTTTCTGTGATTGCCTGGCAAAAGAATATGACAACCAGCACAGTTGGATAACTACACTACCAGGGATGCTCAGAGCTGGCAGTTTGACCTGTCACTGTTTTTGTGTCATCATGGTCAATGGCACAAAAAACATCTCAGTATCATTATGAGCAGAATGTGTATCCAGACTTCTTATGGACTAAACTATAAGCTCCTTGATTCTTATTCTTCATTTCTCTAAGGTCTGTGGTGCACAAATTGTGGTCAAGAAATACAATGAATTGAACTAAACTGAATGAGGAAGATAACAAAGTCAAACAATAGTTAATGTGTAAATTAATAATGCCAAGGTTAGAGGTGAACTCTTTAAAAAGAAATTGAAATTTCTTTAAGGTATTACTGTGTGTACTGCTCTTGAAACTCATTTTCCTCCTCCAACCCCACCTGCCCCAACTGGCACCATATTGTCCCATGGAATAAAATAACATAAAGCTAAGTCTTGCATTCATGCTCTGGCACCTAGCTAGCACCAACATCTCTACCCACACCTTCTCCTAAATTATTCATCTGGTCCTTAAAATAGCTGTTGATCCAGTCCCCATCCCTAGGTAGTATCTTGTCATTATTAGCCTATTTTTCACCTGCCTATGACATTCAATTAAAATCCAACATTTTCAAGACCTAGCTATCTCCTGGTGACTTGATTCCCTAGTGCTATATTACATTTCTGGCCAACTCTTTAGGAAAGTTTAGGTCACAGAACTTAACTTTTTATAAGCAGATAATCATCAATTGTGTGATAACTGATTCATGTGTGATAATCATATCTCCCTAGGTTTCAATTTTTTGTAGTATAGAAATTATCCCTTCCATGATGAGTCTAAGAAGGAAACAAGTTCTATGTGTAGATTGTGAATCAATAATTAAAATAAAATCTCATCATTTATTTTTATTGCAGACTCTGTAGTGTTTAATATGGAAGAGGCTCAGTGTCCGTCTTCAATACACCTTCAATCAATGTGTGGATTAGTTGAATGCAGAAAACAAGGAGTATTATCTGGAAGAATGATTACTTACAAAGTAGTTAGAAGACTTGAATGTATATATCTGTTAAGTTTGAAAAAAGCAAAGCCACGAGGAGTTTGCCACATTCCAATTTTCCAACTGATTTTCATTATCTCTTATTTGCCCATCATAATAGACCCACAAGAAAGGTACAGTGTACAGTTAAGAACTTTTGGTCCCACAGACAAACCTACTTCCCATTTCATAACATTTTAATAATATCAAATCAAATTTTCTCAGAATCAATCAGTATAATACCCTTAAAAGAGGATTTTATGAAAAAATTCTTTGAGACACTTGCTGAAAACTGAGATTCTTGTCATTAATTATACTAAATAATCCTGCACTTCAGGAAAAACAAACATCCCATAAGAACTTGAAATGCAAATATTTATTGTACACTTATCATTTGTCAGACATGTTGATCATATCACTCATTTAATCCTTCCAACAAATATCCAGAATAGATATTAGTATCTCCATTTGAAGAAAAAGGAACTGATAATTTGAAAGAATAAAAAAACTTATCCAAAATCACAGAGCCTCTGGGTTGTGAGTTCTGCACTGGGAACTATTGTGGCTTGAATCTCAGAGTCACTTTCTTGCCCCACTTTGCAAAGTTGCTTCTGGATTTAATAAGATGTCAGATAAATTGACTAATGAAAATTGAATAATTGTGTAATAAGCTACTGTGTGAATATTAAATACAATTCTAAGCTTCTTGGTAGTTCTAAGATTCTTTACACAAAAGAAAGAAATGAAATATTCTCAAAAAATGAAGTTTGGGGTGTTGTGGTTATTTGGAAGATAGGTGATGCAATCACCAGCTTTTTGCTGACTCAGAAATGTCCAGCAATGATAACTATAAACAGATGGTCCCAAAACTCTATTCCTTTTGGGAACAATGTGACCTCAATTCAACCAATCTACTGTCAGGGCATTGGATGCCCTTTTACCTTGTCAGCCTAAATTTTGGAATTACTGCAATTAGAAGAAAAAATCAGGATCACTCATAAACTTTACACACTAGAATTTTTTAAAATTATCTACAGTCTTTCTCATGGGTCTGCCACTTGTAAGAGAATTTAAAAGTATGAAGAAATACACTTATATATAGTTGGCAGTACTTTCTCATCACTCTAAATGAAACTGATAGCTATCTAAATTAAATGATCAGCTTTGCTAAAGCACTTATTTCAGCAAAGATGCACAAATACTAGCCATACATTATAACTTTTGAGATAACTGTATTTCTAGTTGTTTTAAATCTTCATAAAACAAATATATAGGGAAAGAGGAGTATGGAGAAAGCTGGGGAAATTGAATTTTCCCCATGATGTCTACAAGAAACTGTAAATATTTGGTTAGAAAATTTCTTCCAAGGTATGTTGGTACAATGAAGAGTGGCACCATTTAAGAATCATTTGACATTGGTGTTGACTGTCATTTCTTAGCTATTGTTCTGTCTCTTGTTCACATCACAGGTGAGGATAGAATTTTGTTCCTCATCATTTTTAATGTTTTCTTCAATATGTACTTCATAAGAAGAATAGTTTTTTAAGAATTTCATAGGTACTTCCAGATTTTTCCAAATTTCACAAGTTTTATAATCAGTCTACAACTAAATACACAGCCCTGTCAATTCTACCTTCAGAGGCTCAGTAGCACTTTTCAGGATGCGTACATAAGAGTTTGGAATATAAGTATACTTTTCTCTTAAAAAATCTATAAAAATTAGTAGAGGACTGGGGTTATAGCTCAGTTGGTGAAGGGCTCGCCTTACAAGCACAAGACCTTGGGTTCAACCCCCAGCACCACAATGAAAAATAGTAGTATTAATAGTAGCAGTACTAGTATCAAAGGTAGAATTCATATTACACCTCCACTGAAGGCTTCCTGTGGGAAGAGCTATTGAAAACACTCCTGTATTGCCTCCTTCAATGGTCAGCAGCAACCCTGGGAAGTGTGTCCTGTAGGTATCACCATTCCATTGAAAAACAAAATACTTAAGTAACTTAGAGAAGGTCACATGTTAGCAGGTAGCAGAGAATAATGCTGTTTCTCACCATTATCAATCTGTGATACTAAGTTTGTCTCTAGGGTTGTGACGTTTTCTTAAAATATTTTATTCATTACTAATTCTACTTGACATCATTAACCAGCATTCTTCATCTCTTCTGTACTTATTGAATTACTATAGTCTATTTTCTGTGATGTATGTAAATAATTTCTGGTGCTCAAATTTCCTTTCTTAAAACATTTTTTAGTTGTCAATGATCTTTTTATTTTATTTATATGTGGTGCTGAGTATTGAATCCAGGGCTTCACACATACCAGGCAAGTGCTCTACCACTGAGCTACAACTCCAGCCCCTCAAATTTCTTGAAATGACCCATTCTATACTTTTGTTCTGAACATTTATTTAGTCTTATATCTATCAGTAAAAGTAATCAAATTATGAACATGCTGGCCTTAAAAAACTATGCACTATAAATTATGTTTTTTTCAGTTTTAAGTGGATGAGGTATTGTAATTGCAATGAATGAAAACCTCAGTTGCAGAATGTAGTTGTTTTCATGTCTTTTGATACCTTAAGGACCCTTCAAGCTCCTCTTTCAGTACATAAAGTTCTCATACTTCCAGATAGAAATATAAAGAGCTTCATTCCTCAGCATTATGTGTTCAGAGTCTACAGATTAAACTCACTTGATAACTCTGTATCTGCTGACCTCCTACAATAATAATATAGAGATCCAGTGGCAAATTTTAGAATTGGGTCTTTTCACCAGAAACTGCTTGGCATTCAGACACTTGAATTTTATTTCCCTATTTATCTTTAAATATCAAAATTCACTTAAATGACATCAAGTGGGAATCGAGAAATGGTCCCTAGAGGTGATTTCCTTTTTCTAGAACAAGGACAGTGGTATTATGGGTGATTCTTATTTCTCAAATGCACTACACACCATTGCAGGATTTCCAGTGTAATGAATAAATTATGCTAATTTATATGCCATTAATGATAGGGACAAAGGTAAGCATGTTAATGGGAAGAGGGTTTCAACAATTAAAGTATCTTGAGGTAACCAGCTGCTCCTACATAGATGGCTGACTATAGATATTTACATATAGGAAAGCCTTAGAAAAACCAGACTGACTGCCAGGCAGCAACCTGGGAATTGGGGATGTCTCAGGACCTGATGCAGCACTACTATTTGTAGCATACAGCAAAGTCTTTGCATAGATATAGTATTTCTTTGCAATGTTTCCTGATGGAACTGCTTAATATTTTAAATGCTTGGGTAATATTCAAGGAGTGATTAGATTTAGCAGTTCTAGCTTCTTCCTAAAAATCTGGGGTCTCTCCAGTGAACCAAACTCATGACTTTATTTCAGGTCCACTTCATTTCACCTAAAGAAATTTCAATCCCATCGTGAGACATATGAATATAATACACAAAATAACAGCTACATGGCAAAATTACAGGCTTCTGAGTTATTCTGTAGTAAACATTCTTTGCAATTATGTAATCTAGTACAGATCCCCTGAAAGCTGTGTTATCAATATGATTTCTACTAAATAGAACTGAACCCTCACAAGTTGGGATATCTACCGCTTCTCTACTTGTGCTGGTTTGGTCCCCTTACCTTTATTTGGTACTTTCTAATAGTCTGTGTGTGATGAGGACCCTCTCAAGATCAGATATGGAAAATAAGTCTTCATAAACTTTAAAGCAATTGATGGTGTGCAGAAAACACTACACCAAAACATGGCATCTTTGCATACTGAGTATCATAAGCAGAAGGAAATTGAAAGAAAGTTTTGTTTGACCTTCTGTCTTGAAGACCTCCCACATGATACCTGCTCTACACCCTGAAGGGAAAGACTGTCACACAGAGTCCCAGAAGATATGAACCTTGTTAAGTTCCATTCAGTTTGTTACCATGGGGTCATATTCTCTTATTATCCAATCATACTTCTACAAGGCTATCACTCATCAATCCTGAGTATAAAAATAGACTTTTTCCTGGGCCTTTGGATCTTCATTTTGAAATGTTCCCATGCCACATTAATTCATGTTAAATAATTTGGTTATTCTTATCTCTTGTTTATCTGTCTTTTACAATAAATATATTGACAAGAACTTTGTGATTGACTAGGAAACTATAGTACTTTATCTGCCCTACACAATTTTTATCTCTATTGAATCCAATAAGTTTTAAAAGTGGTATTAGGTTATGTTTGTCTTTCATTTTTTAATACTGATTTCTAATAATTTATGATTTATTCTAAGATATAAAACATTGGACTATGATGGATTGGAATTTTATTTTTAATGATATTTTAGATGGTTTGAACAACACAATTCTGATAGGTCCTCAGTAATGTCCCAGTGTGTTCATAAATTGGCAAATTTGATGCAGTATGGTAATATTCCATGTAGACAATTTATGTAGAATTCTATCCTTTCTGATGCTTTGGATACATGGTCTCAAGTATTTACAGAGTATTTATAGAAGTGTGGAGTCAACAAAGAAAGTAGTTCATTTGGGGAATTGAAAATGGTTTTGTCTATCTGCCAAAAATTGTCCAGGGAAGATCTGGAGGGGTGGTGAGAAAGGAAAAAGATCCAACCAAGGGTGATGGATACCTATACACCATAGTTGGTTTACAAGTTGGTATGGAGAAATATTTAAGATGTTGATGTACAGGATCTGATGACTGGAAGAGGGCCAGAGAGAGGGACAATTCTAGGTGACTTTTATGTCTTTTGTTAGCATTGACTATATGGCAGAGACATGCTCATCTATAGTACCGTGGTTTTTATAAATTATTTTAACCTATGCCCACCCATACAGGACAATGCCAGTGACCTATCAGAATTGTGCTTCTCAGACAATCTAAAGCATCATTAAAAACTAAATGTTCCTAACTCATAGGAGCATTTTTAAGAAACAGGTATCCTTTATAAGTTCAATGATAATTATCAAGTGTCTATATGTACCAACACTGTGCATTGTGCAGAGTGTTCATTATTGAACAAATACATGGTTGGTAGCATGTAGTCTAGTATAATGATGAAGAAAAAAATTAAGTGAACCAGTAATATGAATACATATGCTGGTCAATGCTATGAAGGAAATGTACTTTGGGCAGGGAAGATGTCAGTATAGAGGTGACATTGAAACAAATCTGAAATGTAAGAAGCACTGACCCTCAAAAACTGAGATTAGGTGTGTTCTTAGAGGATGAAATAGCAGGTACAGAGACTCAGTGAAGGAAATAACCCATATTGAAGCTGAAGGAGACCAGGTAACCAGAGGTAAGAGAGATGTCCTGGGATGAGTCAAGCAATAAAAGGAATGATAGGTAATTTATAAATATCTAGAAGGTATTATGCTTTGTTTTTTTATTTTTACATGTGAGAAAATGAGTCTGCAAATTTAAATGATTGACTAAGGATCTGGGACTTCTGAATGATACTCTGAGCACAGAACCCAGAACCATCTGGCTCCATTTTTCTCTTCATTCCCACCATGCTCCCTCACCATTCCTTCAATGTTAGATGGCAAAATCTGTGCTCACATGAGGATCTCTCTATTAGAGATGACATTAAATGATTGAAGGCTGGTTCTTCCAAAGGAATGTGTGATTCTGATTTCATACATGGGCTTAACTCCCATGTAACAAAGAAACATGCATTAGAGCCCTACTCTTGCATAAATAAGATAAACAAGGTTGGTAGTCCACAAAATATAAGAGGAAAGGAAAATTAGGAAAGTGCCTTTGAGAAGACAGAGTGAGTGATCTAGACTACTAGGGCTAACTTCATCTGAATACTCCAGTATGAGACACACTGATGACTGTATTTACCTGAAATTGTGGATATAGCCCAGTAGATAATTTTCTAGTACAACCTAAATTAAAGATAAATTGTTTTCCTGTTGTCTTCAGCTTTATGAAACCTCTAAATTAGCCTTCTCAATTGAAGATGTGACCCTACATTTCTTTGCATCTTGTATGAAACTGACCCTGAGGAAGGAGACGTGGTTTCTCTGTAGGCTTCAGATGAGGCTTGTTGTTGGGGTACTCCTCCCATCTTGCAAGAATGAAAATTGTGTCCCATTGGAGCACATTTCTAAATACAAACAACAAAAAACCTTGAACATTTGGGAGAATTTGTTTCTAAAACAGAAAAATCAAATGTCTTTGCAATAACTTTTTTTCTTTCTTTCTAATGACATGTAATCATTCCACCTTTATTTTGTCAACCTTTTCTTCACATGTTTCCATGAAACCAGTTTTAAAATGTCTATTTTTTCTTCCACTCACAAAAATGGCAATAATTTTACTTCTTGTGGAAAGTCCAAGTTTTATGACATTATATATGCCATAATGTACATTTCTATTGATAAACTAGAAATTCATATTAGAACATGACTTAAAAAAATAAACTTGCTGTGTCTTTCATGGCAGGGTTCAGTGAGCTCTAATTTCTATAAACAGTTGTCCTGGCATCTTCCCTATCATTTCTTTTTTTTAATTACATTTTCACATTGCTGGGTATTGAACTCAGGCCTTGAACATGCTAGGCAAGCAGTCTACACTGAGCTATACTCCCAACCCCAAGAGTCACATTTTCTTTTTCTTTTATTTAGAGAATAATTTATTAGTTTCTGTAATCAAACCCATGTAGATAAGATCTTATGTATTTAATACAATGCATTACCCCTGTACAAATGAAAAAAATAAGTTTAACATTTCTAGACGTATATGGCTGTTAATTTCTGTACAATGCCAACTCAACACAGTAAACTGCAACAGGGCTACTTTACCACTGGGTCACATTTCCAACCCATTTTTATTCATTATTATAGACAGGGTCTTTCTAAATTGCTAAGACCTTGCTAAGTTACTGAGGCTGGCCTTGAACTTGTGATTCTCCTGCCTCAGCCTCCTGACTCCTCTACTTCTAAAACTTTGATTAATCCATGGTAAACCATTTAATATTTTTCACATACCCCTTGAGTATAAATTCATTAATATTATTTGGCCTTTTTGCTCTTTACTGCACTTCCAATAATTTAAATTATTAGGGCTTTGATTTCACTAAAGTTTTCTTTTGCGATTAAACCCATGGCACTTAATCATGAGTCACATCCCCAGTCCTTTTAATTTTTTACTTTGGAACAGGGTCTCACTAAGTTGCTTAGGGCCTCACTAAATTGCTAAGTCTAGCCTCCAAGTTTTGAGTCTTCTGCCACAGTCTCCTGAGTTGTTGGATTATAGGCACACACCATTGCTTCCTGATTCAGGTACATTTTTAAACCTTCCTAGTGTGGGGATAAAGCAGCCTTCACTTCAGGGGTCTCCAATTGATGGTTGGGATGATGACACAGGACTCTCCACTGCCTGATTACAATGTGGATTTTCCCTGCACTTTGTGAGGCTGGGAAGCTGTTTAGGATCCAGCTTCCAGTCCATTTTCCCAGCATTGTGGAATTGGCATTACGCACACATGGTCCCATACTTAGCAAAAATTTAAGGACACCCTATACAAATTTCTGGGATTCTTTCTCCAAATACTACCCCATTTGTTGACTTCCTGCAAACTACTTATTTGTATTCCCCAAGCTTTTGCATGTTTCTCCATTTCTCCCTGAGTCTGCCTGGCTCTGATTGTCCAAAACTGCACAGGCAGAGAACTGAGGCATTTTAAAGCACCAATCTTCTGTTTTCCTTACCTCTCTGAGTGCAGTACCTTACTGTCTGTTTTCAGTAGAGTATTACATTTTATATTCCCTGTTGATATTTTAAATATGCCACTTCTTGTCCTATTTATTATTGTTTGTTTAAAGGACAATAATAGAGTGCATTTTTGATATATTGCTCTATTTCTGGTTGAACACAATGTAATCACACTGTGTAATCATACATGTACATAGGATAATTATGTATGTCTCATTCCACCATCTTTCTTTCCTTCCCCCACTCCCTCACAGACATATGCACATAAACATGTGCACACACACAGAAATCTAGGCTTGCAATTTCTGTTTAAATTTTCCATTTCGCACATGATGTTTTCCCTGCTGTCCATCCTCCACTCCTGGTCATGGGTCAGTGTGAGTTCTGCCATTTATTCCTCTGGAGGTAACCTTTCTTTTCCCTCTGTGTCTGACTCCTAAGACTATTTTCTTTTTCTGTTAGTATTCAAACATGGGTTCTGACATACTTGTTTGCTTATTTATCCTTTCTGAATTTCAATGAGTCATCTGAATGCTGGTTTTGATTGTAACACTTGTTTCTCTTTGTCTCCACTTCCCTTCCTGGGATGGTTTCCTGTTCCCCACGTCTTCAAGTCTCTAGTCTTCTTACTTTCTCTGATTTTTCCCTTTCCTATTAATTTCTCTTTCTATTCACCAAAACTTTTCTGTTATGCCCAATCTTCTGTTAAGAATATCTAAAGTTGATTTCATTTTTATTTCTGATATTTCAGTTTTTATTCCTAGAATTTTCTATTTTTATACCTTCCAAATCTCTAATTTTTATATTTTTAGGCAATATATTCAGTTTTGTTCTAAGATTTCTTTAACATATTCACCACGGTTATTCAAAGTTCACTTCTGATACTTTCAACTGCTAAGTTGTTGTTTTTATTCACTAATTTTATCTTGATAAAATCACATACTTTTTAAAAAAATGTATTTCTCATTTTTTTATTTAGTTCTGGAAAATGTGTTCAAAACCATAAGAATACTGTCTGATATAAAATCCTCTCTGTCTGTCTATCTATCTATCTATCTATCTATCTATCTATCATCATCATCTTCCTGGAAAGAGAGATATGAAGACCTAGCTCCTCTATCTCTTCCAAGAAGACTGCAAGTATGGCATTCACTAGTCTGAATCAATCAACTGAGCACCAGATTTCAGCTGTAATAACCTCTACAAGACTCCTGTCATTTGAGTGTCAAAACTTAAGGTGGTGTATCTTTGCCTTTGACACCAGTCCTCAAGTGCCCATGCTGGCACTGTGCTGAAATCATTGACAGCAATTGGGCTTAAAATAACTGGGACCGTGGTTGCAGCATTGACTTATTTATTCTGAATTTAAGATACATGAAGGCTCATGTGTATAGGTGCTGAGAGATGGTAAGAGTTCAGGTCTTTAAGACTTTGCTGTCACAAGATTGAAAGACCTTTAAATTTGGATACATAGGACATGAAGCTCTAAGGCAGTGCTGCCATGAGATGACTTTCCCACACCTGACCTCTTCCTCCTTCTACAAGTCCCATGCAACAAAATTAGTTGAGAGTGTGAATCATTTTGGGACTCTTACCAGTTCATATTTGATTTGTTGGTTTACAAGTTTCTCAAAGTGGTCTTTTATCCCTCCCTTTCAGAGAAAATGCTCAAATCAGGCTTTGGTGACTGCTCCTTCCCAGTTTTAGCACTGAGTCCAGGTAGGGAAGGACACTTTGTCACTGGCTTGCTTGGGACATGCTCATCATTCTGGACTTTAGTTCCTATAAATTTCTTTACACCATAAATCTTCAATGAGTTCCAAGGAACATATATTCTTTTGGTTTAATTTGTGATTTCTTGTTGTGGAGGGAGTGAATGAAGATATTTCATTTTTTCCTATATATTCCTGCAAAAGGAAATCCAATCTGTTTTGTTTGTCTCTAAGGAGACAAACAAGAAAACGTGATATCTTCCTGTATTACACCATCTAGAATAAGTTTGTTCCTGAACTGAAATTTCAATATTTGTTGATTCTGAAAGGCCAGAAACACTTTCCCACTTCCTTCCTGCAGGGATCATGATCTTCAACTCTCTGGGTTTTTTTCCCACACAGTTCAATGGTGACTTAATCACTGTACGATGCAGAAGGAGGTAAGTCCTTGTTCAGGACGTACAGGGATCAGCCATGAAAATGAGGGCCTAAGTCTCTGAAATCTCAAAGAACAAACAAGACTTGGCTTTTTCTCCTCAGAATTTTATGGGGTGATGACTAGGTTTGTGTCTTTTATAAGTTACTATTATTAGAAAAATTCATGCATTCTCAAACAAACTTATTTCAAATTCATTTACTGGACCAGAAAAAATAAAACTGAATTTGCCTTTGGAAGATGAACAAAAGATAGCAGCTATGTTAGTGAATTAACTCATAGTTCAGAAGATGATAGGAATGTTATTCTTCAATAGTATTTTAGAGGTTCCCATGTTTCACATTCTTGTGAAGTAGGAAATAATGTAAACTCAGTCTTACATATTTTTTAAAGTAAGTGGCAACCAATATTAATTTAGGTCAAACATTGAATGACACATTTTTCACTGATCAAAAATAATATGTGGTTATAAGAAACAAAAGCTAATATGTAGAAAACATCAGATTCATGCATGAATTGGACATAGTGATGTTTTAGAAGTGGCCTTTTAAACCCTAACATGGATTATCAATTAAAAATAGAAGCAGACCAAAGCAAAGCAGAGACAGATTGGGCAATGCTTGCAGAACTAGGAAGTTGGAGTGCAGATTCTGGAGGAATGTCAGCATAGTGGAAGTGAAGCCTTGTCACCTATGGTGCTTCCTGCACACATCTGGACCTTTCCTAAAGCAGGCTTTCTCCATGGTTGTTGCTTCACAGGAAATGCCTGTCCAGGATCTCCTAAGAAGACAGATGAAAGTTTGAGTGACCAAAGATGTTCTGTTTTATTAAAATCTCTTCACAGAGTTCTCTGATGTTCTAGAATGTTTGTCTTAATAAAGTATGCATGATTTTCAAAGGCAGAAACCTGAAAGTGACATGGCATTGATCACACATATTTGTTCTACTTCTCATCTCTTGTGCTGTTCACCAATTCATGGATGGCTGATGAATTTCAGTGGTCAAACAGAAACTAATATGATTAATTTGGATAATTTAATATAGCCAAATCACATTACCAAATGCATGAAGATTTCCTTACAAATACTTGCTGCTTATTCCATTTTAAATTACTATTGAAATGTTTCCTCTCCCTCATTACAGGATAAATCCTTTGAGGACATGAGGGTGTGTTCATTATTTTAAAATTCCTTCAGCACCTTGGCCACCACCTAAAGCAGTCAATGCTAACTTGTACCAACTTTTTTCCCAAAGTGGGAGTGAAACCAAAAATAAAGTAACACAAATCTCACACTGAGAAACTTTCAAACCCTCTAAGCAGAGTTTTACTGAATGCATTAGTACTTCTTCTGATTTTCAGCAAGAAAGTCCCAAAATGCAGCTCTCAAGGACTGATGTTGAGTTGACAGGTGGGTGTGAGGGAACCTGGGATTTACAGTCAGCATCCTGTCGGACTTATCAGTTTCTAAGTCATGCCAGCAGGCCAGAGTTGGAAGAGGACCTCCCAGTTTGCTCTAGGAAATCCAACAGGGCTATGCAGAACTGATTACTAGAGTACAACATTAGTTGAGGTTTCACCAGCTTTTAAAGGTTTTGCTCTTCAAAATGGATATTGATTGGTTGTGAGACAATTAAACAAATAACAAAATCAGGGTTTTTTTTATTGTAAACAAATGGGATACATGTTGTTTCTCTGTACATGGCGTAAAGGCATACCATTTGTGTAATCATAAATTTACATAGGGTAATGTTGTTTGACAAAATCAGGTTTTTAAGTAACAATCAGCTTGTCTTTTTGGTCCCAAAGTCCAGGCAGTGTATGGATGTCTGCCAAGTGTTCCCCACCTCAGATTTCCATTGCAGTTTTGGAGAGAATGATATTCTAAACACTATCAGTATTTTACTATGGAAGGATCTTGGGAGGGGAATTAGTTCCACCAGGCTTTGGCATGGTATTTCAATGCCTAAATAAGAAATAAGAAATTAATAGAGTGCAAAAATCAGTTTATGATCACTATGGGTTATTTGTTAACTTTCAGCACTGAAATAGAGATACTTGAAATGTATAAAGCTGCTTCCCCGCCCATCAGGTGCGGTCATTGTCCCTGCCTCCCAACCACTTGTCAATCTGTGAACATCCTAGCTAGCTATTGGTTCATCAGTCAGCTTGCAAGTATCTTTCTCTGGTTAGCCCGGCGGAATTCAACTGTTTTACTGTAGCTTCCCTGCCATCTTTTTCCCTTCCTTCTGTCTGTCCTCCTAGCTTTTCTCTATCCTCCTCACTTTCCACTCTCTCTCTAGCATGCGCCCTTTCTTTTCCTTTCTCTTTTCCTCTCATTTTCTCTCTTACCCTGCAGGGAGACACTCTGCTTAATAAATTCCCTTATGTGATTTCCATTGTCCGGCATGGTTCCGTGGAAATTTTCTTACAATACTGAGACTCATCCATAATTAATTTCAGCATAAATCATGGTAAAATACACATTGATGACAGATCTTAAAGAAGGATCATCAGATGAAATAAAATTGTTCAAAGATCAAAGAAATGCAGCAGAAAGGATTAGTACCATAAGAGGGGGTTTATTCCACCTATATCCAACTTAATCCTTATTCCACCAATTTATTTTGGAGAAATAAATAAACACCCAGATCAATATTTTAATGTTCATGAATTATGTGTATGCACCTATATTTAACAAGATACAAAGTGGGATCTATAACCTCAGTTTTAGTCTCAACACTGGTACAGTAATTTCTAAGAATTCTCATATTCCTTAATGAACCTGATGTTTTTCAATGGCAATTTCCAAGTGAGAGACTTTTGTGGGCAAAGTACCAGAATCTTACGGGCACCCCATCCTGATTTCTGGAACCTGAGTTCATCCTATCAAATGGCAAAGGGGAACTGAGATTGCAGATGAAGCTGAGGTGACCACTCAGTTGACTTCAAGATGGGAGATTGGCCTAGATTATCCACGTGCACCCTGTGTGATCACAGGGTTCTCATGGAAGCAAAAGGAGAGTAGTGAACAACATTAAGAAGACAACCAGTCATGACTGCTTTGACATGACAGTAGAAAAGAACAAGAGACAAGTAGCATGGGCTGCCTCTGGAAGGTAATGTCAGAGAAGAGCAGTAGCAATGGGATGAGTTTTGAATCTCTTCATTGGACACTTGCCTGAAGCAAGAGAAGGTCCAAGATGTTCAGAGTTTGGCTACAGATTAGAGGGTTCTTTAGTGTTATCTATCTTCCTTTAATCCCACTTTCCTCCTTACCTCAAGACTAGTGAGAAAGAGTTCAAAGAGTAGAACACATGCCCTCAGAGCTGAGGAAAAAATCAACTGGTATAGAAATTATGTGTGAAAGCAATGTGTAGCCAGGAGTGATGGGCATCAAAAACTGCTGAGGAAATAGGCTAAAGGGCTACAATGTCCATCCAAGGACTGTGTTTCCCAGAATACCTAGTCACCTTGCAGGACTTCTAAGAACAATGTCCAGGCTTTGGGTGCAAAGCCAGTTTTGGTGTTTTAATTGACTTTCATCCAAAAGGGCTTCAAGAGAGGAGTTGGCCAGGTAGGGAGCTGCAGAGACACCAGACACCAACCAGCAGAGGCAGGGCTGCAGAGGGGACCATGCCTGTGGAGCCACTAAAGAACCCATGAAACAAGATTTATTTAAAAAAAAAAAAGGTTCATATTAAGCTCACACCACTTCCTGAAGAGCCAGTTGCAGATGACTTTAGTGCTGTTCAGTAATCCTGCCCCTTACACTTCCATCTTCCCTTCCTCAACCATAACCTTGAGCAGACAGTGCATGTCAGATAATGGTGAGTACTGCTGCTTTCTGTGTTCCTCGGTCCATAGGGTGGAAAGGCTTCAACATGCAGCTCTGAGTTTTGCAAAGGGAGAGAAGAAACACCCACCCGCTCCTTTCTAAGCCTATTCAAAAGGTCAGAAGGCATTTTATTCAAGTTGTGATCTCTAGGCTCCTCACTTGTGCTCAAGTAATGGGATCACAAGCTACAATGGGGTTGTTTCTATTCAGGGTAGGGAAAGGGTAGGAGGCAAATTCCAGAGAAGGAGACAGATGCTACTGAAGATGACAGAGGGACCTTAACTATGAAGTCACACAATACTGTTGGAGTGTTCACAGGAGACCTCAACACCTCCTGCACTTAGGTGAGCAGTCTGCCCTTGTCTGGAAGAGGAATAATCAAGCAGGATGGCAGCAGGTTCATTTTTCAAGAAAAAGACAGAGATCATCAGTGGGTTTTTTGTTTTTTTTTTTTCAGAAGAGTAACCTGATGCTTCAGCATCCACAAGTAAGGTAGGGACTACGCAAACTAGCCAGACCCTCTCTGTAACTAGAAATATACAAGGGCAGAGGAAAGGGCTCAGGGGATCCCTGCCCATGAGTTTGGTATGCTGACAAAAACAGACAAAAAGAGAACTCAACAAATTTACACCACCACCACTGTTTCGCCCCCATGGATGGTTCAGTTTGCTGCAATTCCCCTCAGGAATCCTGGCACTGAGATTAGCTTCCAGAAAGTAACTTCCATTGAATTTCCCTTTCTTTACCTCCAATCGAAATCCTCCTACCCTGGTTTGGATCCTGCTCAGTGAAATGTGTAAACGTGTTTATAATGCTTCTTGGAAATGACTGTAGATCATACACCACCTGCGACCTTCAAAGTGAAAGTGCCAGGTTGGCATCCCGTGACTTGGGGATTCAAGGGGATGGAGACTCTAGGATCTGTCAGGAGATGGCACTTGCTTTCTCTTCCCAGTGGGTGTTTCTGGGCTTTGGGTGTCACCAGTCTCCATTAGTTCTTGCTGTGACATCCTGGCTGCTCTCCAGTTACCTTCTGATGTCAAGGACAGGCCAGAGTGACAGCTTCTGACCTCAGCATTGCCTGGGCAACCAGAGATTCTTTCGGTTCCAGCCACTTCCGACAAAGATTCAAGACAAGCACCGATTCAGCTGTGAGGCAGTGACCAAAGACCAAGGGACCTAAACCCAAGGTCATGTTCTTTTCAACTAGCGCTGTGCCAACTCTTTAACCCACTGGAAGTAGAGCGAGGGTCCATTGGGTCACTGCCCATCTGGACTTAGGTCTTTCCTGCACCTTCCAGGGCCCAGGATCGCTGAGGCCTGCCGCCTGCCTGCACTATCGTCCAGGGCCGCTAGGCGGCGCGGTCCACGTCTGACCACAACAGGTAAGCAGGCCAACATGACAGCAGCATCCTGCTGCAGACAATCTGACCACTGCCACAGGAACCTGGGAAACAGGGAGGAACCTAGGAGTGTGAACAGACGCAGGACTTTCCCCACATAGCACCAGCTCCAGCATCATTACCCTCCATCCCCACTCCTGCAGGCCCTGGCTCTAGGAGATAAGGCCCAGTCAAGGAATAGGTTGTTGAGTCCCAACCACCCACATGGAGTGGCAGATGTTGACATCTGACATCAGTGGGTAATCCAATGCAGCTAGGTGGCATAGGATAAGGTGGAGTAAGAAAACCTCACACAAACTCTGGCAGAGTGCCTTCCATTCCAGGAAAGTCAATACAAGGAATATATGGAACCTAAGTATAAACTCTAAGGGGAGCTGGGTGGCAGTTGTGTGCCCTACTGAGGTGGAAGGCAGTGAGTTAGTGAGCATGTGTGACAGAGGCAAGGAGCCAGCAAGCACGAAATTATCTCGGTTGCCTGCACACACTGTACCTACCAAACCCCACTGCCTTTGCCAAAGCCCCATACAGAAGGCCAGCCCTCAAACTCACTTGCCTAAGTTTACAACCATCTCTTCAACTCACCTTTAGATGCAGAAATATCTAGCCAATCTGCCTTAACACCAGGTTTCTTCCTCGTGGCCTGACTGGTGCTTGTTAGAGACAAAGCCATTTGTGACAGTGCCAAGGGTCATTGAGCAACCCCTGAAGGATACACAGTGGTGTCACAGCACCAGGCCCAAAGATGGGCCAAAAATGTGAATGTGATGAACCACTGGTCAGAAGAGAACACTGCCTCCTATACCCAACTCTACACAGCATGGCTCAAAACCCTCCATCAGAGTCAACAAAAGACAATGACAGTGCTTCGTTTGACTGGTGACTGCACATATAAAGATCCCCAGAAGCCCGCATTTTATTTTTTTTTTTTTTAATTTTTTTTAATTTTATTTATTTTTTTTTATTTCCATCTTAACACAGAGTTGACCTGTTCTTTTTTTTTTTCTTTTTAATGTAAACAAATGGGATACATGTTGTTTCTCTGTCTGTACATGGCGTAAAGGCATACCATTTGTGTAATCATAAATTTACATAGGGTAATGTTGTTTGATTCATTCTGCCATTTTTTCCCTTCCCCCCCTCCCCTCCCACCCTTCCCCTCCATCTATACAGTCCTTCCTTCCTCCATTCCTGCCCCCCTCCCTAAACCCAACTCCAACCCCAAAACTAACCCTTCCCACGCCCCATTATGTATCATCATCCACTTATTAGCGATATCATTCTTCCTTTGGTTTTTTGAGATTGGCTTATCTCACTTAGCATTGATATTCTCCAATTTCATCCATTTGCCTGCAAATGCCATAATTTTATCATTCTTTATGGCTGAGTAATATTCCATTGTATATATATACCACAGTTTCTTTATCCATTCATCAATTGAAGGACATCTAGGTTGGTTCCACAATCTGGCTATGGTGAATTGAGCAGCTATGAACATTGATGTGGCTGTATCTCTGTAGTATGCTGATTTTAAGTCCTTTGGGTATAGGCCAAGGAGTGGGATAGCTGGGTCAAATGGTGGTTCCATTCCAAGTTTTCTAAGGAATCTCCACACTGCATTCCAGAGTGGCTGCACTAATTTGCAGTCCCACCAGCAATGTATAAGTGTACCTTTCTCCCCACATCCTCGCCAACACCTGTTGTTGCTTGTATTCTTGATAATTGCCATTCTAATTGGGGTGAGATGGAATCTTAGGGTGGTTTGATTTGCATTTCTCTTATTACTAGAGATGTTGAACATTTTTCCATATGTTTGTTGATTGCTTGTAGATCTTCTTCTGTGAAGTGTCTATTCATTTCCTTAGCCCATTTGTCAATTGGATTATTTACATTCTTGGTGTAGAGTTTTTTGAGTTCTTTATAGATTCTGGAGATTAGCGCTCTATCTGAAGTATGATTGGCAAAGATTTTCTCCCACTCTGTAGGCTCTTCTTTGCATTGCTGATAGTTTCCTTTGCTGAGAGAAAGCTTTTTAGTTTGAATCTATCCCAGTTATTAATTCTTGCTTTTATTTCTTGTGCTATGGGAGTCCTGTTGAGGAAGTCTGGTCCTAAGCCGACATGTTGAAGCTCTGGACCTACTTTTTCTTCTATAAGATGCAAGGTCTCTGGTCTGATTCTGAGATCCTTAATCCATTTTGAGTTTAGTTTCGTGCATGGTGAGAGATATGGGTTTAGTTTCATTCTGTTGCATATGGATTTCCAATTCTCCCAGCACCATTTGTTGAAGAGGCTA